>NC_056747.1:99769480-99929480 GCF_019279795.1 Protopterus annectens
TTGTTGCAACATATTCCTTAGAATTCTGTAATCTGGAGGCGATCTCCTATATTCCCTGTGTAAGTAGTTGGCCTTGCTACTTTCATTACAGAATATATTTGAGGAAATATTCAGTATGTTATAGTTTCTGCCTCTAGCCCCATTGTGTTAGGTTGTTGTCTTCAACATTTTTTGAATTAGACTTGCAGTTATATGATTCTGTCATCTGTGTTAGCATGTCTGGCAGGAGATTTGTGCATATTCTTAGATTAACTTCTGTTGTATGCCAGCATGCCTAATTGTGAAAATGTAAATAAGTTTTAAAATGTTGAGTATCTTTCTGTTTAAACAGAATGTTTAAAGAATCTGTCACTGCTTTGATACATTTCTAACTGAGCACGTTTGAGAGGGACATTCTAAAGTGCAAACTGTGGAGAATCAGCTGAACATTGAGTGATATAATTAGAATATTCTTGGTTGCTAACAGATTATTTAAACAGCTGATTGACAGAAAAATATATTTTTTACAGCTGGCTGTTATATTTTGAAATTAGACAGTTGAGACTGCAATTTGTCAAGTACTGAGCAGTTTGTCCAAGTACTGGGCAGTCAGTGGACACCAAGAAAAGAGAACTCGCCAAGAAAACGGTAAGCTTGCCTTGGCCTTGCTATTATATTTTAGAGTAGATCAGGGATAGTATTCTTTAGTTAGATCAGGAAAGCTTAGTTATTGAGAGTTTGTTTTCTAGAATAATGGACTCCTACTCTGTAGTTTGATTTTACATTTCTGGTTTTGAGAGTTATTGATTTACAATTGTGTAATCATTTTTACATATTATTAAATGTTTCTCATTACTTTACACTGCGGCTGGAAACCATTGTTTTTCTTTAGAGATTAGAGAGTGCTTCTGCTCCCCCAGGTCATCTCAAAGGCCTGGCTGTTCTGGTCATAGCTATAATTTATTTTCATAATTAATTTTCATAATTGGACACGCCTTTAGAAGAGCTTGAAGACCATCTGATTGGTGGCAGCATTACTGTATTATTTTGGGAAAGAGACACAGCTAGAAATCTGTCATGCTTTCCCAGAAGTGTTTGGATGTGTAAGATTTAAATTTACTTTGAGTGTGAGTATCAGAGGTCTTAAACTGGGACACTTTGGTCTGCAGTGTGTAATAAGAAAATGCATTTGGGTGGACAGACATATATAGTTCGGTTACAGAAAATAGAGCATGTTCCTGTTGTGCACTTAGGGGAAAATTGTGAAATATTACTTTTGTTTAAGTGACAGTCTCATATTGTGAGGAGATGCTTCTTAGTTACTGACCCAGGATAGAGACGAACATCATTTAATTGTTGGCAGTCTGGTGGGATATAGCCGGATGTCACACAGGTCACCTTATGATCTCCATGTTAATGTAGTGCATTACTCCTCCTCCTCCTCTTCTTCTCCCTGCAGTGATTTCTGTGTCATATAACTAGATAAATATCTGAGGGGACAACATTGCAGATTTATTGGATTTTTGTGTGTGTGTGAGCGAGTGTGCTTTCTAGTGTATGTCAGGAATGAATTCATAACTTTCTAGCCCATATGCAAAATGGTTAGAAGTAATAAAGAAGTGTGCATGTTGTTAAATGGTCATTAATTGCACCAAGGGGTCTGACAGCATGGCAAACATAATTATAACACATACATGTGTAATATACTACATGCAGTAGTAAAGGGTTTGAGTACTTTTGTTGTAACACAGTAACACACACTGTGTCCCTCTCCTAACCCGAACAGGAGATCGAAGGTTACCTCTGACAGAAAAACATTGAGCCTGGACAGTCTTTTATCTACATGCATCAATAACCCATATTCTTAACTCTGAGCAAAGGCCCTTGTTATTATCTTACAATACCACTATACATTTTCAAGTTGCTTGGGAAGCCATTTAAACTCTGTAGCTACAGACAAATTTTAGCTTGTCAATAACATTGCATCAAACTGAATTTATATCAGTACATGTTGATTTGGCAGGCCTGCTGGTACTAGTGTCATATCAAATATATTACTACAGAAGAAGAGAAAGAAAGAACCATGTTTAAATAGTATTCCTGGCAGCCAGTAAACTAATGTAAAACAAACAGGCCCATAAAAACGAACACATCAGAATGGGATTTGTAAGTCTGGAGTGCTAGTTGTACTGTTTCCTTAAGTATCTTTGTTTTTGGAGTATACATCTCAACTGTCCAGATTTTTGCTTTATATTTTTGGTCTGTTCCTCATAAAATTTGTGTTTTTTTGGCAAATCACTGAAGACTGAAGTTACTAAATAATGATACACATTTGAGTTTCAGACTTCAAATCCACCAGAAAATGTATGCTGACACAAATCCTGTTATTTTAGCAACTTTCTAAGTTTACATGAGCAATATTTAAAATCTGTTCTTATTTTACGGCCTTTGCCCCCCCCCCCCCCCATTATTTTTAGGCTTTGTTCAGATATCTTGCGTTAAGAGGTTGAGAGGTATGTTTCAGAGTTTGCATTCTCTGCACTTAAAAACTGACTGCTATAAAGCTCTTTTTTAAAGTGTATGTTTGTACAGTGGTGTGTGAATGACTGATAGTGACTGTATAATATAAACCTCATTTATTATCTAGGTATGAGCTCAAATGAAGTTGTTAATTCTGTTGCTTTCTTCTTATGACTATGCTAAAATGTGACATGATTCTTATTTATCCTGTATGTAGGAGCTTACATTGTTATCTAATTATCTTATTTTATTCAGGCAGGACTTAGATCATTTATTTTATTTGTACTGGCAGAGTGATTAAATTCCTGGTGGGCAGCATGTTCTTTAACTTGCAGAGTGTTTCTTTAATTGCAATATTTCTTCTTAATCTCACTCTGGAACTTGTACAGGGATACTTTTAAAATAAATAAACCTTCCCTCACAATAAGAGGTTATCAAGTTGCTTCACCTTTCATTCTAATTTCATAACTTCTTCTCAGTTAATGCAAAAAGTGTGTGCCCCTGTATGTGAGAGTGAGTGAGTGAATGAGAGGTGGTGTTGAAAGGTTCTTAGTACTAATGTAAATATTTGTGCCATCTAGTAGCATGATGAGATAACTTCATTTATCAGTTTGTTCCATTTTGCTGCATATCACACTTTAACATCAGCTGCAGATCACACTAACAGATATCATCTATTTGGCCACCGTAAGTGGCTCAGAATGTACTAACAGTGTGCATTTACTGTAAAGGCCTTTTTGTCTCCCAGGGCCTGAGCCTAGAAACATCAGATATGAGGATCGTAGTGACACTGTCACTATTAAAGTAGCAAATGCATTGCCTTCTGTTACAATATTATAGTTTTGTAGGAAATTTAGTCATTACAAGCTACATAAGAACATCACTGTTTTAGGGTCACTGATAATTACTCCCAAACTTATTACTACTCTTCCTGGGGTTACCTGGACTATGGCTTCGAGTAAGCACTTCATTGGTTCTTTCAAGCTTTTTTTTAAGTTGTTTCAGGTTTCAACTTTCTGTTACTTAAGAAGTTAGCCTGTGAGTGTTTCTGCCCTTTCACACAGAGCTAATCGGAGGAAGGGCACTGAGCAAAACTCTGATCTGTGATATATAACATTAAGTATCCTGTTTTTTTGCTTATTTTTACTAGTTATTTATAGCACTTTTATTGTCTGCTGCATACTTTTTACTGTATTTTATAGCTATAAACTAATCTGCATGGTTGTATTAAAATTGTCTGCCTCACAGAGCCTGATGAATAAGGTTTTTACTGTCGCACTGTTTGTAAATCTTTTCTAGCTAGTTTCACTGTGTGTGAGGTATTACTGGAAATTTTCTCCATGTGTGTGTTCTGATTTCCTGCCAAGGAGTGTATCATATAACTGATTTGTTTGCAGTTAAAAGCATTCCCTAGTCTCTTTGCTCCTTTATTTGTTTAAAACTTTCATTTAAAGGCTCACTGCTGCTTCTCTGCTGTGGTAAACACTTCTGCAGTTTTTTTTATCTACCTAAGTAGTGTAGGTAGTAGCTGTAGCATTGTTCATGTTCTGGGCCTAGTGTAGTTTGCAAAGGCTATGTGTCTGAGCAGAAGTGCTACAGAATCCTGAAAGCCCAAAATCCTGAAACCAAAATCCTGAAAGTTCAAAATCCTGAAAACTAAAAATCCTGAAAATACACAGGATACCAACACTTACTATAATCCAGCACAAGTGCATACAGAAACAAATAAAACACAAACCATATTACTCTTCTCCAAGTATAAACAGGGGGGCAAGCCCCTCTGCTCCCCCACATTCCTTGCTACTTAAATATATCAACTCCAAGATTGCACTTAGTGTACTTCTTAAAGAATGCTAAACATCTGTTTGTGTTTGCTCTGATTTCCTGTCAAGGAGTGTATTATATAACTGATTTAGTTTTGAACCCTCCCTCCCTATTCGTATCCTGTTTTTATATTTGGTGGCTTTGCAGTTGCCCACCCCTGCTGTAAATTTGATCTGGGACATTCTTCCCAGTCTAGTGTCATTAGCTCATTCTACCTAATACAGAGAGAACATTTGAGAAGGCCAACCCACTTAGTTTTTTAACCTTGAATTATCTTCTGCTGCTCATTTCTCCCTTTCTACTTTACTAAAAAAATATTCTAAGCTTGTTTCCTGCCTTACCTGTAACTAGTCAAGTCCAGATACAGATTTGCTGTATCCAGGACTGTTTGTAAGCTTCTGAACCCTCCAAGCCTTTCTGTGTTGGAGGGAAGCCTTCTAGCTTATCAGTGGGAGTGGTAAGCACTAGGTAGCCTATCTACCATAAGAGGAGTGGTTTCTGGGCCATAAATTGTAGTATATTGGCCATTTGGGCAGCTTTTCCATCTCTTTCAACTTTCCTGTTTAAAAGCCCATGTTTGTGCTAGTTTCCCACCTTTCCTGTAACTAGTCTAGTCCAGATACAGAATTGCTGTATCCAGGACTGTTTGTAAGCTTCTGAGCTGTGCCAAAGTCTGCTCTTCAATTTTTCCCATAGATCTACTAGTTCTGTCCTCTCCTGCACTTTTACTAGCTTATTAGTCTAGCACTTTACCAGACTTCTTGTAGCTATTATTGTAGCACACAAAAGTGCTACCAGCACTAAACGTTATACAAGGAAACAGCTCCAGTACTTATTATTAATGCCCACCCTTCCAAGCATGTCTAAAGGTCAGTTCCCTGTGCATTCTCCTATTGACCTGGTGAACTTGGGCATCCTGAGGCAATGTAGCAACTGCCTCATGTACACTGACAACACTCTCCTCTTACCTCCCAACACTCAGACTTGTGAGAGATGCACTTATATATCCAAATTGGAAGCCACGCATTCTCCAGCCAAGACCAGAATAGCTGGTCAGGAGGAGAAGGTCATTACTTGCACCACATCACATGGAACACACAGCCTTCCAGAACACACACCAGCACTGCCTTCATATAAAAACACAAACCACACGCCCACCTTTGCAGAAGCTCTCAATAAAAATCTACCCAAACAGCAGAGACCTCCAAGGCAGAAATGCACTCGACCACCACAACACAACACTAATCACAAGACACATAGCTCTTCTAAACAGTGTGCCACTCAACTAAAGCCCCTAAGGCAAAACAGCATGCCCAACACACTAGTTATAGGTGACTCGATAGTGAGGCACACTGATGTCCCACTCACTAGGTTGAAGGAGAAAGTAACAGCTGCCTGTCAGGTGCCAGGATCCACCACATAATGCATGCACTCAGGTCCCTCAACAGCAGGTACAAATATGACTCTGTCATTGTACATGTGGGTGTGAGTGACCTGAGAAATGCCTCCCTGGACTAGATGAAAAGATACATGGAGGAGCTCTCAGATTATGTAGCTCAGACAGGTATGACCCTAGGCCTGAGCAGCATCCTACCATCACCCAGAATGATCCCACAGTACAAACAGAAAATGATTGATTTCAACAGTTTTCTAAGTTTCTGGTGGCATTTGAAGGGGATCCAGTATCTGTCTGCCTGGGATGACATGATTGACAGACTTCGATGCTTTGCCAGAGATGGCCTGCATCTGTCGCCCCTGGACCTCTGTATACTGGCCAAGGCTCTTGCCACCCCTATAGTGCCTTTTTAGGTGGTGTTCCAAAGTCCAAATTACCACCGTAACAGCTACAAACAAATGCAATCTGAGGGTCATGCTGCTCAACGCTAGAAGTCTAAATCTCAAAATGCACTCGCTTGAAGCACTCCTTAAAATGGAGAATATTGACATTTGTGCCATAACAGAGACCTGGTTCAAGGCAGCAGAAAGCACCCCTGCACTACCAGGCTATAACTCATTCCATACCTTTCTGCCCCAGAACTTGGACTGAAGCTCCAAAGGTGGTGGTGTTTCCATATTCATAAAGGATGTGCACACCTCCAGGCTAGTAGCCCAACATAACACATCTGAGATACTTCAGGTGCAGCTAACATTGAGTAAGACAGCGATTCAGGTTGTAGCCTGCCATTGGTCCCCAACCATGTGCCAAGACTCACATTCCATGTTCCTAAGCACCCTGGAGAATATTAGGGTCCAACCTAACACTCTCATACTGGGCGACTTCGACTACCCCTTCATTAACTGGGAAAACTACTCCTGAACTGATACATTTGCCCAACATTTCCTGGATTTCATTAATTCCAATGCCCTTTACCAGCTCGTTCTTAACCCCACTAGAGGTAGCAACATCCTTGACCTGGTCATAACTAACATGGGTGACTGTTGCTCTACACCAGTAGTTAACTGCTCCCAGGTTAGATCTGACCACAAACTAATCACTTTGGAAATCCACATCCCACTCCCGCAAAGGTAACCACCATGAAAAGCTTCTCCAAAACTAACTTTGGGCTCCTAAAAACAGAGGTGGCTAACTTCACGGCACCCATGCAAATGGAGATCAGTTGCATGACTGCTGAATCATACACCAATGCACTGTATGAACACGTACACAAATGCATGCATCTCACTATACCCAACAGAAACAAGATGCTCTCCTCCAAAAAGAGGAAGCCAATCTGGTGGTCCCCTGCCATAAACAAACTCTACAACAGAAGGAGGAAACTGATGTGGAATTAGGTGAAGTCCCAAGACTGGAAAAACTCCCTTATCAGCCTCAACAAAACGTTGAGATCCCTCATCAAATCCTCTAAAGCTAGCTATGAAAACAGAATTGCAGCAGATAGTAAAGACAACCACAAGGCCTTCTATAATTATGTAAAGAATCTCCATGGCAATACCCAGATTTGCTCTGAGCTACTGCACAATGGTACCTCCTATACCAAGCCAACAGATATTGCCAATATACTGGCCGACAGATTCAGTGCCAAATTTACCTTGGGAGATTTGCCATGTTCTTTTACTTTTCCCTTCTTCATTTTACTGTATCTTCATGTCTCTGGTCAGTATGAAATGCCAATATATTACTTTGCATAGATATGCTTTTGGTTAAAAAAAAAAAATCCTTGCGCTGTTCACTTATCTAGCAAATAATTACCCTGTCCCTTACCCTGAATATAGACTGTATGAACTTAATTAAAAGTTCTGGACTCTGTTTCTTATGCTGACAAGAAGGAATTTTCCCTGCTAGGTGAAGCAAACCTGAACTGATCGGGTTCCTTTGTTAGAATGCTACATCATTATGTAGGATTATGGTCAGGTCACACGTCATAACCAGTTTAATGTGTTTGAAAAATGGATTTGTGAAGTTCACCTCGAGAGCAAAACTCAAACCCTTTTCAGAGTATTGAGTGTAGGCCTATCTATTGCAGAGATCAGTTTCAGGGGGGTTTCTCTTCGTGCTAGTGTCTTGACAAGGGGGGATGTCTCAAAGGAACTTTGCTTACTATCGCATTTCAATTCTCAAAGACTTTAGATGATTTTTAACTTTTTTTGTGCCTGGTTTACACTTTCATTTCTCTGCTTTGCCCTTTGATTTGTCAACAGCTTCAAGAGTGTTTACAAATTGTCTGCTTCCTGTAAGAGTCAACTGAAGGTTGCACAGCATTACATTTTCCCTTATTTAGATGAGTGCCTTATTTTTGGGAAAACAAGTTGCCAAGAATCTCTCTTTTGGGTAAACAATAAATAAATAAATAATAGCCTGGGTTTTCAGAAGAATATATTGAAATCTTCTCTCATTCCTTTTCAAAAGATAGTGTTTCTGGGATGTCTTCTAGACATGATGCTCATGGTGGGTTTTCTTCTTCAGGGCAAAGTAGAATGTTACAAGGAACAGTTTATATTTTCCAGGCAACCTCTGACATCTGCAGGGGAATATCTCAGATTTCTAGGTTTCATGGCTTCTTCTATTCTAATGATTCACATGGTCACACTGCATATGAAGAAAATTCAGTGGTTCGTCAAAAAACTTGGACCCAGCACCAGCACTCCCTTTCATTTCTTTTGCTATCTTGGGAGTTGTGAAAAAGGAGCCGCTCTGGTGGGTTAATTAGTTGCCCCTCAACCCTTTTATCCTGCCTGCCCCAACCCGGTTGGTAGCGACAGATGCATCAGACTGTGCTTGTGGAGCTGTGCCCACTGGGGTGAAAGTACAAGATCCATGGAACAAACAAGACAAATCATTGCATGTAAATATTAAGCAAATGATGGTACCAATAAATGCTTTCAAATCTTTAAAGCATGTTTGGACTTCAGGTTTTCTGTTATTAATCCCAGACAGCACCACAGTAATAAAGTGCATACACAAATGGGGAGCAAAGTCCTTCCTCCTTTGCAGACTAGCTATGGTCGGGTCTATATCACATAGTCGAACTGTCATAAGTTCGACTATGTAAATATCGAACCCGAAAGTTCGAAATGTAAGAACTCTGAATCCTCAGAACATCGATTTTTTTTCCCAGGGAAAAAATCACTATTCTGATACACAACATAAAAACAGATGAACACTTCAGACTATTACTAATGTGGGGGGCTTCGGACCACACCCCCAATGTAGGGGGCTGTGCACCCACAAACCCCCCCTACTTAAATATAACAACTCCAAGATTGCACCACAGTGGAGGAAATGGTGAAGCCATGGAAACGGCCCACCAAAGTTTTTCCCTGGGAAAAAATTTGGTGTTCTGTGGCTTCGCTAATTTTACATTTTGAACTTTGCAGTTCGATATTTCGGCATTCAGACACTTGTGTGTTTGAACTAATGATATAGACCCGCTATGGTCACCTAGGAACTAGCAACTCAACACAATCTATCCCTTCAGGTTGCCTACATTACTTTAGAAAAAACATTGTTTTGACAAGCTGAGCAGAACCAGGACAAAACTTAACAAATGGAAGTTGCACTGTGCAGTCTTCTAGGAACTGATCCATTTGTGGAAAATTCCTCATGTAGATCTGTTTATAGGAACTGATCCAATTGTGGAGAATTCTTCACACAGATCTGTTTGCCTCTAACCACAGTATATAATTTAAAGAAATTCTCCAGGATTTCTTGCACTGGGGTCTGGAAGAGCGGTGCTGTTTCATTTCCTCGAATGGGAATGTTACTACATGCTCTTCCACCTTTTGATAAACAGAGTTTTTCTTAAGAATCAGAAGGTCTCCGCAAAGTTATTGTGGTGACCCCCTTTTGGTCCAGGCAACAATAGTTCTCTCCTCTTTTGAGAATGGCCAAAGGTAATTATGACAATATTCCTTATAGAATAGACTTAGTCAGGTAGGACAGGGGTTATCTGATACACTTCAACCTCCCCCCCTTCTTTAACTGACTACCTGGATTATAGAAATTTAGTACCTATTCGACACACACTTTTCTGTGGACATGCTATTCAAGGAGGCAAAGAAATCTGATACTAAAAAAATCATATATAGGTATGATGGCAGTTGGCACAGACATTAAGGTTGTGAGCTTTAGTTCCTGTGGTACAGGGTTTATTTCCCTCAGTCCTCATTTGTCTGCTGTGCAACCTTGAGCAAATCACTTAACCAGACATTGGTCCTGGTTCACACCTGTAAATGTACTGCATTTCCAGTAGTCCTACATGGTAAACAAATAGGATTAATTTATTTAAAAGATGTCCTAGATGGTGCCAAGGTGAAACTCTGCACTATTTGTGAGTTGTTATCCTCTTGTCCTTCTTTTTGTCTGTTGCCCTTAGAACTCCCACTTTCTACCCTACCTCAAGTGAAATCATTTCTGAAGGGGGTTTTACATATCCAGCCATGTAGAAGGCAGGAAGCTCCTCCTTTGGATCTTAATTTTGTTCTGGAAAAATTTACCCCATTGCCTTTGAACCTACTCGTGAAGTTGATTTGAAGTTCTTAGCTTGGAAAGCATTACTATACATTGCTCTGAATTCTGCAAGAAGAGTATCTGAGTTACAAGCTCTTATGTTGAGTCATCCATATTTTTTGTTTCACAAAGATAGGGTAACTTTGAGAAAGAAAACGTCCTTTATGCCAACGGTTGTTTCAGGGTTTACATTAAGCTAGGCAATTCATCTTCCTGTTTTCTATCCAGAACCTAAAAATAAACTCTGGATCATATCTCTCAACATGTTAGCACAACAAATCTGGACAAAGCCAAAATGGTGGGTGGATAACGACTCAAAAATCGGGACAGATTTAAATTATTATTCTTATAAACTTAGTTGTTAGAACAACAGTTTTTGTATTGGCACACATTTTCTGAAAGATATGCAGATGGAAACTCAATTTTGTCATTATTTAGTGACCTCATTCCTCAGTGATTTGCCAGAAAACATAGATTTTATGAGGAACAGACCAAAAATATGAGGTGAAAATCTGAGCACTTTAAAGGTATGCTTTGGATGTCCACAGGCAAATCGGATATTACACTGACAGGTCAAAAACCTTCAGGAGTTTTGATCAACAGTTTATTTCACATGTAGGCAAAGAAAAAGGAGCAGTGAGTAACAAAACAGACAATTAGTTGTCTAATGCTATTGCCTTTTATTGTTCTTACCATAGCAAGACACTCCCAGGCAAAGTCAGGATCCACTCTGGCAGGGGTCAGGGGGTCTATACTATAACAATGAAAGTTTAAAATTGCAAACGCTCTAAATATCGAAAATGCCGGACCTCAAACTCACTATTGTGGGGGGCTGCACCCCTCCCACACCCCCCACTAAATATATATATACCAACTCTGAGATTGCACTACAATGAGGAAAGGGCAAATGTTCCAATCTTCATTGTACTGCGATCTCACAAAAAACACTTTAAGGTCCAGCATTTTCGATATTTGGAGTGTTGACAATTTTAAACTTTCGTTGTTAAAATATAGACCTGGGGTCAGGCTACTTCTGTGACTTTTTGGAAACGACTGGACTCTAGAAGTACATTAGAGGCAGCAACTTGATCATCTGTGCACACCTTTACCACGCACTACAAATCTGATTCCTTCCCCAAGTCTAAATCGGTCTTTGCTAGGACTATCCACTGGGGACTTCTGGATCTTTTTCTTTCTGTTTAAGCTATTGAATTTATCTAATATAGTTTAGGCTACTACAACATGATTATAATGACAAACATAATACAGTTTTATAAGCAAACTTTCCTCAGCAGTAGATGCTTGAATACCTGTCCTGATATGAGAAATACTGGCCTGTAGTTCTTTGCGGCTTAATGTTATTAACTCAGAGAATGGCATACTTCAGAGAGAGGGGAGTAATCTGAGATGCTACAATTTCAAAACTACTGTATGTTGTTCCATTTGGCACTTAGTTTCACTTCTCTGAAGGTTGCACTTAAGGTTCTTGTACTTTTGAAAGGTAGTCACTGGCCACCCCCTTTGAAACATCTACATATATTAAGTATACAAGCATTGCCTTACATTTCTTGTTTTGTTTTTTATTCCCATGTTAGCTTTGCTACAGATCATGAGTACAATGTATTACCTCATGAGAAAGCTACAAATTTTCTGTGATCCACGTATGAGTAAACAGAGCAGAAGATTCATTGTAGTTAAATGGACTCATAAGGTAGAAGTTAAAAAAGACTGCTAGAATGGATTAAACTCAGACGTATCTAATGAACTTGAGCAGCACAGCATACACGTTTGGTACATACCTCTCAACTGTCCAGACTTTTGCCTCATATGTTTGGTCTGCTTCTCATGAAATTTGTGGTTTTCTGTCAAATCAGCGAGGATCGATGTCACTAAATAATGACTTAGATGTTAGTTTCAGACTTCACATCCTTCAGAAAATGCATGCTAGCATAAATCCTGTCATTGTAGCAACTTTCTAAGTTTATAAGGGAAATATTTAAAATCTGTCCTATTTTTCGGCCTTTTTTCCCCCCTTGAATATTTTAGGCTTTGTCCAGATTTCTTGTGTTAAGAGGTTGAGAGGTATGGTTTGGTAATATATTCTTTTAATCACCTTCAAGTAACCTTACTGTAGCTTAACCTTGTCTAGGTAGGCTTCCACTTTGTCAAGAAACAAGTCGAGAGATTGCCAGCTGCTTGGATTAAACAGTACTTTTTGTCTTTTTTTTTTTTTGCTTTTTCTGAGAGTCTACTTCCATTATAAAACTTATACGCTCCCTTTCAGCCAGGGCACCTCAGAAGAAATGCACAATAAATAATGGAGAATGGTCAAATAATTGTTTGCTGGATTATGAATTTAAGCCTCAGTTATAAGGAATTTTAGTTTCATTGTACCATTTTACAGTATTCCAGATACAGTATCCTAATCTTCTGAAAAATATAGAAGAAATTTAGAAAAATAATAATTTTATTTTAGTTTTTTTTTTTTTGTAAACCAGATAAGTCAACTGCTATATTTCTGAACCATTTCACAGGATCGTAGGAAATACAAGACAACTGAGCCTAGTGACCATTTATGCCTTGCCAATGTCCACACTTAAACATTACGTGCTTTTTCAAGGAGGGTAAGGACAGTCAAGCCACTAGTGAATCTGAGAATCAGTCTGGTCATCTGCTTCCCTCTTGAAGGAATATAATGTATTGCATAGCTTAGTTCGCAGTGGAAATCTGTTCCAGAGGTAGAGAGGTCACTGCTGAACAAATCTCTCTCTGCACCATGATTTATTGATTTGCTGATGTAGGTTTATATTTTTTGTCTTAGTCTTCATGGGATTGTAGGATTTACAGAAATAGAAATGATCTTGGACTACCTGGTCCCTAATAGCATAGAAGACAAGGCACAGATCACCCCTCGAGAACTATAGGAAACTACAGTGTTTCTAGTCCTGTCTTGTAACTTAGGGCTTTAAGCAGATCTTCTTTTTAATTGGGAATTGCTGGGGTTCTGACATCTTTAAATCTGGGTGATGAATGATCCATTGGAAATCAGTTATCCTAAGTAGAATGACATATTGTCGTCGTGATGATCAAAGGAGAAGTAACTGTCAATCCATGTTCCAAGGTATCTAACTACATTCTTATTTTGAGATGGGATGTTGTCTTTGTTATATGCTAGAAGGATGTGACAATATTCACATTTTTGTATTTGATTTTCATCTGTTATTTGAACACTGGGTATTGACAGGTGTCAGTTTCTGCCAGTGGGCCTGGATGTCAGAATGAACTTGAGTATGACACCTACTTTACAGTCACCTGCAAACCTGGTTAGCCAAAGATCTTGGTTCATGATCTGGAGAACCAAGCAGTAGGGGCCAAACAAAAGAGGTCCCAGTACCGAGCCCTGAGGAACGCCACTAGCCACCTTCTTACTGTCTGAGGAAGCACCCGCTATGCTCACTCTGTGGGTTCTATCTTTTATCCAGTTTGCTATCCAGTATTATATAGAAGTCTAGTTGACATGTATTTAGTTTATTATGCTAACATGAGGAATGTTATGGAATGCTTGGCCCGGTCAATGTATATTCAAAGCATGATCACTGTCAACAGTCTGTGTTATCGTTTCAAAGAAGTTAACCTGACTAATTTGCCAGGATCTACCCTTGACAAAGTCATATTGCCGCAAGATTTTTATTATGACAGCTAACCATCAGTTCAGTTATGGTATGTTCCATGGCTTTGCAAATGAGGCTTGTTAGTCTGCTGGTATAATTACCAGGATCAGTGGTGGGGCTACCCATTCATCATAGCTGCTGTACACCAGACCTCGGGGACAAGCCAGTAGCTGTGCTCAGGTTGAATAGCTCAAGGCATGGTTCTGCCAATGCCTGTTAATATGATTGGCTACTTATTAAATAATACTATCATGCTCAATGGAGGTTGTATTTTTAGTTCTGGAAATAACCTTCAGTATATGTCCTTTAGTGATGAATGGGCATCTGGCGTGATGTTTGCACTGAATTTGTTTGCTAGTATGTTGTCAATGTCCAACTGATTTCTGAGTACATAATTCCATTTTAAGTATGGTCTGAGCAAAATTTGGTGGTATTTCTTCATTTTCTTATATACCTAAAGGAAGATTTGTAACTATCCTCAGCTTCTAATGTTTCTGATGCTAGTGTAGTGTTTTCTTAATTTTTTTTAATTATTTTGTTCTATAATTTATGTTTGTGGACCACCAGGATGATTTGCTGTTAAACTTTCCACTATATTTAGATCTGCTTGTACTCACCGGATTCAAGTTTAATCTAGGTGAGAAAAAATTGTCTACCTATAACTACTGTATCAAAATCTTGAGTGCTGCTGCTATACATAAATTGGCAGACTTCATCATGCAATTAAAGTATATTTAAAAATCTCTGAATTCCTAATGCTGGGAAGCCTCAGACTTTTTTTTTTTTGCTTTTGTATGGGACTAAGTAATTAAGTAATGATAGACTGTTTGTTTAGCCCTGCTACACTTGGTTTTAGCCTGTTGAGATCTGTGTTACAAAGTGGCACCCCTAAGAATCAAAATGGAGAATATTTCCTAACATTAAAGTCTTAAAGACACTGAAATCAAGGTTAGCACCATCTTGGAGATATACACCCTTTTGCTTATGCTCCTTTCAGTAGCTGGATCATGCCAGTAAACTACATAACCTAGTTCAAAGAATATTTTGTGACAGTTGTGATGCCCACCACTGCTGCCAATATGTGATGTCCACCAATATGTGTCATCCCCATGCTGGGTCAGTAATAAAGTTGCCTGAATCCTCACCACTAACACTGGAGAGGGTTGTGCACTTGGAGTATGAATGGATACACTCAGTATTTCCAGATGCAGACCTCTCTGCATCAAGTACAATTTCCCTTAAGAGCACACAGGGAACACATTCAGCCTGGGGTTGGGATGTCTGTATATCTGTCTCCCTCTAGGTCCCCAATAAGACTCCCCACTAGTACAGCTGTAGGGTTAGGTCCTCAGCCGAGTGTTCAAGCCAAGTCCTCCAACACCCTTTTTGTAAACCTAGTGCTTTGTGTCCCTGCCCCAAGTAACACACACACACACACACACACACACACACACACGGACACACACACACCTGCTGTGCCCCTTCTGCTCAGAGTATAAAGTAGTTATCACCACCAGACACTGCCCAATCAGCTACCGGCCCATAAAAAGCATTCCAATTATACTGTGTAATATCAATACTAATACAAATTGTAGTTATTCACTAAGATAGCTAGGCCTTCTGGAGTGGCCCACACAGTGTCACCAAATAAATATAAGCACTCTCAAAGGTTAAATACTTTCTACAAGGACCAGCCACAATACAACTTTAAATATATTTAATAATAAAAGAGCCTGAAAATACTAAATATATATTTACAGTAAACCACAGAGTTCAAGTCCCAGAAAATATTGAAATTAATATTGATGGACAAGACTCATACAAATAAAAAAAAAACTCTGTCTGAACTAAACTTCACTATATTCCTGACTGAATCTAAATAATTTTACTATTCCCTAGTTAAGTTACTTACTACAGCAAGGCAAGGTGCTGTGGGTGAGGGTCTCTGGTTCTATTCTGCACTGTGAGGTGCCTTTTAATGGTTTAACAGCTCATTTTCCCCCTTATTTGTCTTAAAGTAAGATAGCTGGTTAACCTCTGCTGTGCCAGTATCCTCTATTAAATCATATCAAAGGAAACGTTTTTTGTCATTCAGAATTCACAGCAGTGTAGCTGAATGAAATTGCAATGCTTTGTTCTCATTGCAGGAAACAGTTGCACATATAGACAGAGAAGAATTAATAAAATATCACAGTAGAAATTTAATAGGTAGCAATTTGTAAGTAAAGTAGGACAGCAGTAACCCACACCCATCCCAGAACAGGAGATAAGGATGACAAGGAACAATATGAAGGTAATATTATCAAAGTAAAATTGAAACAATAGCAACATATCTTTGCTTAGATTGAATTATTGCACAATTTGTATATTGCACTTTACAGTCCTTCACTGTGAGCTACCTTAGTATTGCGCTTAGTTATTGCACATCCATAAAATAAGCCATTTGATAGGCTAGTTATATAACAGATGTCATGCTTCATTTTTCCCAAGAGTTCAACAGTCAAACAGAGTGGAAAGAAACTGTTTTTTAGACTGGTGTTCTTACAGTGCAGGCTTCTGTATCTCCTGCCAGAGGATAGGTGAGTGTACAGACCATTGGCAGGATGTGTTGGATCACTGGAAATCGTTTTTCCCCTGTTGATGCATCGGCGTTTGTGTAGATCTTCCAGAGATGTAAGGGAGGTGCCACTGATTCTTTCTGCTGACCTTACAACTCTCTTGAGAGTCTTCCTATCCTGATTATTACAGCTCCCATACCAGACTGCAATGCTGTTGGTCAGGACACTTTCAATGGTGCCCCTATAAAAGCTCTGAAGTATGGAGCTTGGTAATTTTGCCTTTCTAAGTTTCCTTAGAAAGTGCAAGCATTGCTGAGCTTTTTTGACTGTGCTGGATACATGGACTGACCAGGATAAGTTCTCCATGAGATGAACACCCAAAAACTTTGTACTCTTGACCCTTTCCACTGTCATCCCTTTCATCACTAGAAGTTTGTGTGGTACTTGAGATCTTCTGAAATCAACAATGAACTCCTTTGTCTTACTGACATTCAGTGCCAGATTGTTGCTGTCACATCAGACCAGTAGTTGATCAATCTCATTCCTGTAGGCCTCCTCCTCTCTGTCTTTGACCAGGCCTATAACAGTGGTGTTATCCACGAATTTGATGATCCTATTCATCTCATGTGTGGCCATGTAGTCATGTGTCAGCAGAGTGAAAAGGAGAGGGCTTAAGACACACCCCTGTGGTACTCCTGTGTTCAGGATGATACTTCTGGAGTTGTCTCCCATATGAACCTTTTGAGGCCTTTCAGTAAGGAAGCTCAGAATCCAATTGCATAAATGAGAGTCTATGCCCATTGAAAGTAGCTTTGATATCAGATTCTGAGGGATGACAGTGTTGAAGGCAGAATTTAAGTCGATGAATAGCAGTCTTGCATAGCAGTTTTTGCCTTCTAAGTGGGTCAGTGTTTCATGCAGAGATAGTGAGATGGCATCCCATGTACTGTGGTTTGTCCTGTATGTGAATTGCAGTGCTTCTAGTGACACAGGTAAGATTGAGGCTATATGATCTTTGACCAGCCTCTCCAGGCACTTCATTACCATCGAGGTTAAAGCACCTGGTCGGTAGTCATTCAGAGATGTTGGCTGCAGTTTCTTTGGTAAAGGAATGATAGTCATCTCCTTGAAGCATTTTGGAACACTGGCTAGATAGAGTGAAGTGTTGAAGATGTCAATGAGTACTGGAGCCAGTTCTGTCGTACATTTCTGTAGTACCCTGCCCGTGATGTTGTCAGGGCCAGCTCCTTTCCTTGGGTTGACACATTTTAGGGTTCTGGTGACATCAATTGTATTGAAGCTCAGCACTGCTGCATCCTTGTCTTCAGGGATTATGCATGCTGTTGTTTTGTTGTCGGCATCAAACCTACTGAAGAATTTGTTCAGTTGGTTCAGAAACTTGATGCTATCATCACATGAAGCTGATGCAGGCTTGTAGTTGGTGATGGTTTGAATTCTTTTCCATAGTTGTTTGGTATCCTTCTGGTCCCTGAAGTGACTTTGGATTTTTCTGCTATAGGATCTTTTTGCCTCTTTGAAATCTTTGTTCAGTTTGGCTCTGGCCACACTTAAAGCTTCCAGATCTTCATATCATAAAACATATACATTTAATTCAGTTACAATAATATATATATACATTTTTTTCATCCAGCAGGGTGCACTGTTGATGCATTTAGGCACAAGCAAACCTCACCAATGCATTTTCAGCACAAGCATCTGTACAAATCAGTTTGATATACAAATGACATACAGTTCTTGTACATTTGTAACAAAAGCATCTTGTATAAATCAGTTTGATCATGAGAAGGCTCAACCCATGAGTGTCCCACTGACAACGGGACGGGTGGCAACCGTAGATATTCACAGGACATATCATTCTTTACAAAACTCCAGCTGGCTATGCTGGTACTTGCATAAATTATCATAACAGTATCTATAGTAAACTAGGATCGATAACCAATAAGATCATTTAGTTTTATCTGTAAGCAGCATACGTTATAAAGGTGATGCATAACAATTTTTTTTTCACATGCATATTTAGTACATCTACTTTTACACTTAAAATTATGTTGTTGTTGGAGGAGTTTAAGCCATTCACTTAATGTTATCTTGTATTTACTTTTTTCTGTTTAATGACGTACTGTACTGCTCTCTCTTTACTGCACTAATGATAGCTTTATTTTGTTTTAAGATAGTTGTAAAAAAGTGTCCACAGGTCTTTGCTTGGGTCCTTACCACGCAAAAGCTTTTATTTAAGTATGCATTTATTTAATTTCTTTATCTATCATTTGTTAAAGGGGGTTAAAGGGGGGAGTCAACTAGTCCAAGGACTCTTTTCAGCTATGAACATCACCACATGGGCAAAGGAAGTTACATATATGAGCAGAATTACATTAACAGGCAACATTACATGAACCAAAAGGCTAAAACTTGGTAATATTTTATGAAGAGATGCAAACTGCTATACCCTTGAAAAACAATTTACCTAGTGAAAACATTATGGTCTTGTAAGATCATGTAATCAGTACATCAGAAAGGGATGTATGAATGTTACGGTGATACACATGTTGCATATTGTCAAGCAGTGTAAATATGAATTGGATAACCGTCTGTTATGTAAGGATCATAACCGCTGTACATCTGTTTACGTTAGTGAAAAGGATAACTCCAAATAAGTAGTTATATAGAGTGCCTTATGAAACTGCAGGGAATAATCCTGAAGTGTAGTCAGTTACGGCAGAGTTTCAAGAAATTAATACAGCACAGCACTTAAGAAAATAATATGCAAAATATGTTTCATGTACAATAACTTAGTCTAAAAATGGTTGCTAAGGCAGTTTGGCTGTCAGAAGCTCTGAAAGAAAAAAGCAATTGTATATTAAATTCACTCTGATATTCTTAAAGTCCTTACTCCCCTGCCCCCTCAGTGTGAGTAAGTACTGCAAAAACAGCAGAGCTGCACAGAGGGAATGAAATAATTAGTGGCCAGTACATTAGCCTATGTCCTTAAAGTGGTTACATTTGTATTTTAGAAAAAAAGATGGGTCTTGAGGGTTTTTGAATATTTGTAGCTATTCATGTGTTCCAATTTTAGGAAATGCTCTTTTACAGGTGCTTTGTGTGTATGGTTTCGGAACAGTTGTATGCTCTCACTGATTCTGATGAAATAGATTTGGTTTATGAGTTATAGTGTGCATAAAACTGGGACAACATCTTTCATGCAAAGTCTTCTGACTGAGTGGGATATACATCATCAATAAAATAAAGAAAAAATCCTAGCCCACAAGATCCAGTTGTTGAATTAATTTTGCTCATGTAACTATAATATGCCTCTTGTCAATAGAATAGACATAATCCTTTATTTGCAATTCTGGTTTATTCTGCAATTAATTTTGGTCACTGTTTTGTAAATCATATAAGCACCCCACCATCACCACCCCAAAAGCATTCTCTAGGATCTTGCAACCACTGAGCGCATTTGCCTTATTCTAAAACATGGGTAATGATGGGGTGCATGGTGCAGTTTGCACCACGGTAAAGCACTGATTCTGGACTGCTTCAGGACTGCATTTCCAGGCTATAAGTACCACTGAAGCACACTACAGCTTTCAGTATAAATCTGCATGTTAGAGTTCTGTGTCACTGCAGCACATCCATTGATATTTTTGTCATTTGAGTTGACTGTCTAACCAGTATCAGTATCAAAGCACCCGTTCTCTACTCTGGCAGGTCCTGCACTACATAATTATCAAAAACAAATGTCTCTGAAAGTGACCTGAACAAAAGGCAACCAGCTGTTTACTGGTAATCTCTGCACATAGACAGCAGATTTATAAATAATCTAATCATTGATCTTTTTCTGAAATAACCTACACCTAAAACTGCAGTATTTATCTTTATGTATTTATTTCTAAAGTAATCTCAAATTCAAGACAACAATTTTGACTCCTGTTATTTGCGGTGTCTTTTTATAACCTGCTATATCCCAATAAACATATATCTTATTTTGTGATAATTATTACCAGTGTTCTTGGATTTTTCTCATGTCTCTTACATTGTCATTTGGCAGGCTTCCAGCTGTTGAAAGGTCATTGAGTAATTCTTCTGCAAGACTGACACCTCTCCTGAAAAGAAAAACAGAATAAGCGTTTGTCAAAGCTAGATGTAGCCTGTAATGAATCTGAGCTGCAGCTGTAATGGTTAAAAATGTCTGGTTAATAAAAAATGAAGATGTATGAGGCATTTAGCAACCATAAATTGCAGTATGTATAAGGCAGATTGCAACTACAAATTAAGACAATAATCATTCAGTGCATTTAACATATGCTGTGAAAGAATTAGGGGATGTGAAAGTTTGTGAATAGATTATACTATGATGGAAGGCAGTATGAACACTCAACCACTGAAAGCTACTTTCAGCAAATGTTAAGGGGGTTGTGAAGGGTCTTCCCAACACACAAGGATTGTGGTGATGGTGGGGCTAGCCCTCTGTACAATAGCTTGAAATCATGTTCTCTGAAAGTGTTTTTCAGTGATTCATGTTCATGCATTTGCCTATTGAAGAATAATCCTTCAGATAATCATGATAATCATGCTCGACAAGCCACGTGCTCGCTAGGGACGGCTTGCACCTGTCACCCCTGGGCTTTCGAATACTGGCTAAGGCTTTTGCCACCCCCATAGTGCCTTTTTTAGGCAAAACTCAAAAGACAAACCCACCTCCATAGACAACACAAAGAGAAAAAAACTAAGGGTAATGCTGCTCAATGCCAGAAGTCTAAACCTCAAGATGCACACACTCGTGGCGACCCTCAGTATGGAGAATATCGATGTCTGTGCAGTAACAGAAACCTGGTTCAAGGCTCCCGAGAGCACCCCAGCACTACCAGGTTATAACTCATACCATGCTTTTCGGCCCCAAAACTCGGACCGAATCACAAAAGGTGGGGGAGTATCCATATTCATCAAAGATACCCACACCTCCAGGTTAGTGGCACTGCACGAAGCATCGGAGACCATCCATGTGCAACTAACAGTGGGCAAAACTGCCTTTCAGTTTGTAGTCTGCTACAGACCACCCTCCCAATCTCCGGAGCCACACTCGGCCTTCCTGAGAACACTGGAGAATATGAAGGTCTCTCCAAACACCATAATATTGGGTGACTTCAACTACCCAAACATTGACTGGGAAAACTACTCAAGCCCCAACACCCTCGCCCAATGGTTCCTAGCATTTATAAACTCAAATGCTATGGAACAACTGGTCACCACTCCAACAAGAGGGGACAACATATTAGACCTGGTCATCACCAACATGGGGACTCAATATTCCACACCAGAGGTAAACCCCTCATTGGTAAGATCCGACCATAAATTAATCTCACTAGACATCCATATCCCGTCCCCACCCCCGGCCAAGGAAACCACAGTGAAAAATTTCTCAAAAGCAAACTTCACACTTCTCAAAACCAACGTGGAATCCTTCAAAGCCCCTGGGCCAGTGGAAAATACTGCCCAATCAGCAGAATCCTCTACAAACGCAGTCTATGGACACCTACAGGAATGCATGGATCGTGCTATTCCAAATAAAACCAAGACTCACTCCTCCAAAGGCAGGAGACCTGTCTGGTGGACCCCGGCCATAAATAAGCTATACAACAGTAGGAGGAAGCTACTACACGATAGAGCAAAATCCCAAAAAGGGAAGGCATCTCTGATCAGTACTAGCAAGAAACTACGATCCCTCATAAAATCATCTAAGGCCAGCTTCGAAAGAAAAATTGCCCAAGACGCTAAAGATAAACACAAGGCCTTCTTTAGTTATGTCAGGAATCTGGGTAGCAACTCCCAGATATGCTCTGAGTTAGTGCAAAATGACAAAAAATACACTGAACCCACAGACATTGCCAACATCCTGGCAGACAGGTTCAGTGCAAACTTCTCCCCTCCTTCCCCCCAAAAGAGCAAATGTCTATCCCAACAGAATATAGCCTCCCTGACATCACAGATGAACAGGTGAAAGCTGCCCTCTCCAAAGCAAAAAAACACAGCATCAGTGGGACCGGACGGTGTCCCGGGCTGCATCTTACATGAGCTCCAAGAAGAACTGAACCCTTACATAAAGTCACTGTTCAATCTCAGCCTTACTACTGGATATGTACCCAAAGAATGGCATACAGCAACAATGGTCCTGCTCCACAAAGGTGGTGCCACAATGGACCTCGGAAACTATCGCCCTATAAGCCTGACTAGTCTGCTCTGCAAAGCTATGGAGTGTATCATCATGGAACTCATAAACAAAGACATTGGGAACCTTCAGACACTGGATCCTACTCAATTCGGCTTTGTTAAGGGCAGATCTTGCCTCTTAAACCTAGTTGACTTCTTTGAAACAGTTACCAAGGCCATAGATGAAGGGAAGGTAGTCCACACAGCCTACCTGGACCTTGCAAAGGTCTTTGACACAATACCCCACTCGGGCATCATAAATAAGCTCACCAGCTTAAATATCAACCCCTATGTCACAAGATGGGTTGCAAACTGGCTCAGGGATAGAACCCACATGGTCAGAATTGCAGGTGCCATGTCAGACTCTAAACCAGTTACAAGTAGTGTCCCACAGGGCTCAGTCCTGGGACCTCTCTTGTTCGGTATATACTTCTCTGAGGTACAGGCTAACACGGGAGGACTATGGCTGACCAAGTTTGCAGATGACTGCAAACTAGGAGCCATAATCGACTCTCCAGCTGAGACAAGCATCCTCCAAAAGGGTCTCACAGAGATGGATGCCTAGTGCCAGAGCCACGGCCTCAAGCTAAATGCCAAAAAGTGCATAGTCATCCCCTTTGGGAAAAACAAAGTGCCCACAAATTACCACATAGGTGGTAATCCATTACGTACAGAAGAAGTAATTAGGGATATGGGGACCCAAGTAGATAGTAATCTCTCCTTTGATAATCACGTTGCCAAAGTGGTTAGAAAGACCTTCTATATAGCCCACCTTATCATGAAAGGGTTCACATCTAGATCAAGAGAGGTCATTGTGCCCCTCTACTCATCACTCATCAGGCCCATAATTGTATACAATGCCCCATTTGGGATGTACCTTACCTGACACCTGCAGCAACTGGAGAGACCCCAAAAGTACCTCACCAAGAGGATCAAGGGCCTCAAACAGATGCTCTATGCAGTTCGACTAAAGAAACTCCAGCTCTACTCAGTTGCTTACCGCCTACTCAGAGGCGATCTATGCCTTACGTACAAAGTCATGTCCAACCCAGAATTAATGGACATGCTACACCTCAGGAAATCCAAATCCCTTAGAGCTACACGCTCCAGGGACCTAAACCTCAGCACAGCAATAAATAGGACATGCTGGAGGGACAGATGCATGTCCCAGAGGCTCTCCTCACTCTGGAACAAAATCCCAGTTCATATTAGGCAGAGCCCCTCACTGACCCTCTTCAAGAGAAATCTTGACGAGTGGATGGGAAATTGTAAGTTTATCCCTGGAATCTCTTCTATGTCCCTGCTAGACAGAGGCACAGTAAACTTAACTTAAAAAGGCTATCTTCTGTGACCTACTATACAGAGGCACAGTTAACTAATCTAAAAGGGAGGTGAAAGCCAAATATAAATGCCCTAGGGCAGATAGCCTAGTATCAACCTATGAACCTATGAATTCAAGAATTATTGGTGGTGATATATTTGTCTTGTGCTGATGCAATTTTTGCATTCCTGCTTGTGTATGTTATCAACTTTGCTAGTTATGAAAGCTAGACTCTGAGTAATCCATTATAATCCACATGGACATTTTTTAATGATTTAATTAATTCATCTCCCAGTTAAATCTAAAAGTACAACACTAGTGGCAGCAGCCATCAATAGCGCTGCTGCAGTCCTCCAGTCCACGTGGGCAGGCTGATGACATGTGTGAAGTACTTACTGGCTTTACATGCCATTTATCTTTCTAAGAATTTGGAGGTGGCAACAACTGTATTTGCCAGGAAACCACAGCATAACAAGCATCAGCTATAATGTTTTGAAATGTGGATGCATGTTACCACCTACATCTAAACTGCTATTGTTTTTTTAGAATTTCAAGTTATCATTCTGGAGAGAGTATCCAAGCAATGTCAATATGTAAGCAGTAATGTCCAACAGGATAGCAATTATTGAGAAATAATGACTTCATGGGGATATTTGATTGCTGACATTACACTGTTATACTAAGATCCCATGGTGGTAGCTCAGGTGGACATAACAGATCCCATGGCACCTATTGAAAAGATTAAGGGAAATTGCATGGTGCCTTGTCAAATTTCCTCTAGTAGTATAAATATAACTTAAGGTCTGCACTGAAAAGAGGCCACTAGCCTAGTGAAGCTAATTCTGTCAACAAAGGATGGATGGATGGATGGATGGATGGATGGATGGATGGATGGATGGATGGATGGGTGGGACATTAGATAGAGAGACAGATAGATAAAACGTAGTTAAAGGCCTATAGCCACAGGAAAGAGGATCTTCATGCCTGGAGAGTCAATTATTTTCCTATATGGTATCCTCAGAGGATATTATTACACACGCAAATAGTTGTCTTTGTGTTTTTATGGAATGATGTGTTTTGTATGTTGTGCTTTATTATTTGTAGGATGTATCTGAATGTTTTATTTGTTAGAAAATGTGTTTGTTTATTCTTTGTTTGCATTTATTTTCATTTGGCTTTCTTTAAATGTTCTGGGTAAAGTTTATTCAGTTTTGTTCTAATGTATCTCTAGTTTATTTTTATATATTTTTATTTTGTTTTCATGTTTTGCAGTGTTCTTTTAACCGTTAAGATACTGTTCTGTGTTGATATGTGTATCTCATCATTTGTGAGTTTGGAGCCTTTGTGTTTTACTTTTTCTTATTGGCAGTAAATATTTTTAATGTTGCCCAATGGGAGTTTTGGTTTGGTTGCTGTGCTCTCATGAAGACCTATATGACAAAAATGTCTGGAATTCTACAGTCCTTTTGTTTTAAGTTTATTGGTGATTATTGTATCTCAGTTTCTCACTTTAGTGTGTGCATGACCGGCATATCATGGTTAAGATGAAGGACTCTGCTAGTGTTGAATGTTTGACATATCCACCACAAACTAGGAACCAAAACAGGAAAGTCAAAAACTGGAAAGGAAGCCACACCAAGAATGTCAGCCCATAGAACCTATTATTCAAAACAGCTGATTTAGCACTTTTGCCTTCTCATAGCCAAGACTTCATCAGAATCAGATTTCAAATACTAAATCACAATTTAAAAATCCCTCTCGAACAATCACATGACATAACCCAACCAATAAAATACCAGATAATATTCAATACCATTAGGTAATCTTCTCCCATTAACAAATATAAAGACCATGTATCAAATACTCTGGTTCCAAACCATGTCAAGTAAATACAGTTTAAAAATATATATATAAACTGTATGATCAAACAGTATGAAAATATGTTTTTAACATCAAAACTTAAATAAATACATTTGTTATAACAAGATTGCCAAGTTTGCTACCAAAGCATCATATAGGTCCCACCACTGTCTATCCCTTAAGCAGCTTAATTGGCTTGAGTTGCCTCAACTATTGCTAATCAACTAGTTGGCAATAGCACACAAGCTCTACTACCTTCCCGAAGAAACTCCAGCATCTAATTCAACCCCACACTACCACTAGAACCTTAAGATCCAGTAACCAGAACCTCCTAGATGTCATCAAACACAAAAATGATGCTGGTAAATCTCTCTTTTCTTGCACTGTTGCTAGAATCTGGAATTCACTACCTAACCACATAACTTCTACCACCTCCACTAATCAATTTAAAAAACTCCTTAAAACTCACTACTTAAACAACTGTCTTTTTTCCTGCTACTCCCCTGGCTAATACATACCTGTTATCTGTCACAAGAATTCCACTAAGTGACACCAGTTTTTACACTGGAAAGTTTGTTAAACTGTTGATTGTTACTGTACTGAACTAATATCTATCTTCCGTAAAACTGGCAAACGTTTCCTGTTGCCTCAAATTAACTCATGCAGTTTATGCACCATTACCAGCCTGTTTTTATCCCTCAAAACATCTATGTGTAATCTGCAGTTTCAATATTGTTATCTTTAAAAAATCAAGTTTCAATGAAATGTTTTTTTTCTGTTTATTTAAGAGCTTGCTAATCTCTACTTTATCATATGCTTATATGTATGTTATACTTCTCTTATGTATTGTATTGTATTGTACTTTGGAGCATTTCTCCCTGAGCCTCTGCTGAAAATGGACCTGCATCCAGTCAGACTTTCCCAGTTAACAAATGTAAAATAAAATAAATAAATAAAAAATAAATTTAGAAATAAAAATAAATTTTATAATCAAATAATGTAAGACCTGAGTTTTAGCACATTGGTTATAGAACAGTTTTCATTCAAACCTGGTGACGCCAGGAAATTGTTTTATTTGCCACCTTAACTGGCAACCAAGAGCGCCATCTAATATCTTTTTTTAACCACATCTATTCCAAAAAAGAGAAAATTATGTGTGGGGAAAAGTGAAATATGCTTGTATAAGGCATTGTGTTCCCTTTTATGTTTAATATCCAAAGTATGCTCATAAATACGTTCTCTAAAACGTCTCTGGTTTTTCCCCACGTAAAAAGCATTACATGATTGACATATTGCAACATAAACCACCCTTAATGAGTTGCATGTGCAATGAAAACCACATTAAACAGTCATTAATCACCGTTTCCCTAGCTTCATATATGTATCTATATTGGGGGCAAACACCACATTTAAAACAACCATGTTTTTTGTGTAGGTTGAATAACACTTAGTCTCCCATTGGGGGCAAATACCACATTTAAAACCATGTTTTTTTCTGTGTAGGTTGAATAACACTTAGTCCCCCTGTTTCAAGATGTTGGGCAGGATTCACGATGGCTTGCACGGAGTCTGAGAGTAGTGTAAGACTCCATGCAGCCATAGCGATCCAGGAACAGCCTGTATTTGCGTGTAAGAGAGCACCTAAAATGGCTCTTACACGGACAGGGCGTGGATATGCTAATTACCTCACTTGAAGCCGAAAGGCATGCAAATGAGGTAATTTTGTGATCCAGGAAGCAGAAACCTGCCCGTGTAAGAGCCGTGTTATCTGCAGAAATGTACTCAGTTGACAACTGAGTACCGTTCTGCAAATAACACAATGGAACGTTGTCAGCTCCAAATAAAGGTTGCATATGTTCCAGGCAGCATGCCAATGGCCAAATATGTGGCCACTGGCAACGTACCCCGATGCAAAAATAAAATAAAAATGTTTTTTTTTTTTTCGCCGATTGTCAATGTTTAAACGTAGCGCAGCACCGCGCAAATGGGCTGCGCTATAAAAAAAACAGAAAAATAAAAATTTAAAACCCACAAACGTGGGTTTTATGCAAAGCATGAATTTACAATGTAAGGGAATAGCAGGCTGAAAACAACATGGCCACCGAGTAGGGGTTGCTAAGGGGGGAAGCTGAGTGTAAGACATGTAACTAAGCATTAGTAGGCAATCCTATGTAAATGAGTGTTAGGATAGTGAATCGCACTGTCACATAGCAAATGAGCACATTCCCTGGAGTGTAGGAGTAGGATAAGGGGGAGTAACAGAGTAGGAGATAGGTGACATCTCAGGGGGGTATGTATGAAAGAAATGAAGCTCATTGGAGCACAGTGACATGTGAAAGATGCCAGTCACACATCATGGAAAGAGGAGTGTCAACAAGTAGGCATGGGAAAGCCAAGAAATGGAAGGTGTACACTATGGATAACACCAAAGTTTCTTGCTGTGCGTGCATGCATGCGTGTGTGCGCTGGGAGGCGCGAGTAAGACAGAGTGTGCATGTTTAAGCTGGAGTAAGCATATAGGAGCCTGTTTAAAGACCTGTAAACTTGTTTGCGCTGGTGTGCACGCGTTTTAACCTGAATAAGCAGATTCTAGTCCGTCTAAGCATATGTGTGCGTGTGTTAGCCACTGTGAGTGTGTTTGCGCTTGTATGCTCGTCGCTCCCCCCTGAAGAAACAGAAAGGAAAAAGGAAGCAGAAGAAATAGTAAGAAGCTAGCAGGGAATACTGGCAGAGCTAGCAGGTGAAAACAATCAGAAGCAGGCAATTACACAGGCAGAACAGTAGCCCAGCCCAGCATGTAAAACTCTGCAAACAACAGTGTAGTATGTTTCTCTCAAGAGACACTGCAACGCAGGAGTAAGCTATTAGAAGTGAAAACTGAAAAAGCATCACTCAGACCAAAAATGCTAGGGGCTGCCATAGCTGTTATAAGGAGACATATGCAACATGCTGAGGGAGGTGACTATGCAAATGCTGCTGGACAACCCACAGTGAGGAGACGGAGAAGAGTGTACAGGCCCAGGGTCACCTACCAGGGGTTACATGAGCTGGAGATAGTGGAGTGCTATAGAGTGGACAGAGACCTCCTACAGCAAATTGTTGAGCTGTGCAGGCCACTCCTCACACACACAACCAACAGAGGGGAACCCATCCCAGTGGAAACCAAGGTATGTGTTGGCCTAAGAATACTAGCAACAGGTACCTTCCAGAGACCAACTGGTGATATGATGGGGATATCACAGGCATCAGCATCCAGGATACTGCACCAGTTCCTGGATGCCATGTCAGCACATGTCGGTGATCATGTATATTTCCCCAATTCCCATGAGGTATTGGCCAGCAATATGCATCTCTTCCAGCAAATAGCGGAATACCCTGAGGTAGTGGGTGCAATAGACTGCACGCATATATGCATCAAAGCACCAGCTGGTGCATGGGCTAGGGCCTATATTAACCGCCAGAGCTTCCCCTCCATCAACTGCCAGGTCGTGTGTGATGCCCAGGGCATAATAATGAATGTGTGTGCTGGCTGCCCTGGAAGCTACCATGAGTCCCATATCTGGCATCTGACGCAGCTGTACCAGACATTTACCAATGGGGACATCCCATATGGTCACTTAGTGGGGGATGCTGGCTATGCACTGGAGCCGTGGCTGATGACACCCATCAGAAATGCAGGAAAAACAATAAAGCCAGCAACTGGATGGCTGTGAACAAGTAGTTTATTCGTCAAACATCAGTCAGACTTCATTCTCACAGACCAGTTTTGGCATGGAGTTAGCTTAGCCTTCTTCAGTGTGATAAAACAAAAGCAAAAAAGAAGTCCTTTTATACAAAATTATTAATTAGAAACAAAAACCAAAAGACATGATTGGTGAACTCATGAATAAATAATAAACCATTCAAAGATGTTCATTAAGTCCTGGATAAAAAAGTGAACCCAACTTAATTATCCATTTTTTCTCTTTAATATCTAATTTCTTATGCCAACCCGATTTCACTGTGCGGTCACCTAGAATTTTATCTATAACTAAAAAATGAAACCTTGCTGTGGAATGTTTTAATGTATGCTTATAAAGCGCATTACTAGATTTTTTACATTTTATATCACTGAGATGCTCAGAGATGCGCAGCTTGAATGGCCTTGATGTTTGTCCTACATAAAAACAATGACAACTGCAACATGCCATATAAATTATCCAATCGCTATTACAATTAGCAAAAAAATTTATATCATATACAGTACTACAATTACTACTAGAAAATTCTTTTGTTTTTAAAACATGTTTGCAATTGTTACAATGGCCACAAGGCACACACCCAATAAGTTTATCCCCAAGCAAAGTGGTTTGTGTAATCTGTAGCAGCATAGATTGGGAATGATGTTTGTAATGATTGAAATAAGTGCCTAGGTTTTTACCTTTCCTAAAAGAAAAGGAGCAATTTGGTGATATAACAGAAGATAATGCAGTATCAGCAGACAGAATATTCCAATTATCTTTAATAATATTAATAAATTGCCCAATATTCCTTCCATAAGTGGTAGTAAATCGTAACGGAGAGGAAGAAGAACAACAACAACCAGGTTTCTCTTTATATGTAAGCAAATCATCTCTAGTAAGTTGTGATGCATACCTTTTAGCAATTGTGACATGGCCTGGTTTATATCCCCTGTTATTAAACCTATGTACTAGATCCTGGCTGCATTGATGGAAAGTGTTATCATTAGAGCAGTTATGCCTGATACGAATGAACTGAGACTTAGGAATGTTTCTGGCAATATGTTTTGGATGAAAGCTGGATGCGTGGAGTAAGGTATTATATTGAGGAAACATTCTGAATACCTCAGTATTAAGGGAGTTGTCAAAAGTTCTTGTGATCTTAACATCCAAAAAAGTAATAACATTTTGGTCATAATTAATTGTGAAATGCAACCCCCATTTGTTGTCATTCAGGTATTCAACAAATTCATGAAAATATTCAATATCAGCCCTCCACACCATCCAGCAATCATCCAAATACCTATGCCAGATATCAATTTCAGGTAGGTATAAATTATGCGTTTCATCATAAATAATGTGGTCTTCAATATATGCCATGTATAAATCGGCATAAATAGGGGCAAACAAAGCCCCCATAGCAGTACCCTTAATTTGTAGTAACACTGTTTGTCTAGAAAAACACATTCTTAATTAACACATGTTCTGTTAAAATGATCAAAAATGTATTAAAGCCAGGTTTGTACATATTGGATTTTTCCAACCAATATTCAATAGCATCCAAGCCTGCCCAATGAGGTATGTTGGTATATAGCGAACTTACATCAAAAGTACAGAGCCACCAATCTTCTTCAATCTGCATGTCACTAATGATGCTGAGAAACTGTGTGGTATCCTGTATCCTGGATCTAACCCATGAAAGTAAAGGTTTAAGACGTTTTGTCAAATATTCAGACAGGGGCTCAGTTAAAGAGCCAGTTACCGCTACAACAGATCTGCCAGGTGGGTGTAAAAGATCTTTGTGCATTTTTGGTAAGAAATAGATATATTGCCTGACTGGATCAGAAATGGTAAGGTGTTTCAAAATATTAGATGTAATAATTCCATTTTCTACAGCCGAATTCAAAAACATATCAATTTGCTGTTTGAACATAGAAGTCGGGTCAAGAGGCATCCTAGTGTAATACCTAGCGTCATCAAGCTGTCTATGTGCCTCCTTGTCATAATCAGTCCAATTCATTACCACAACAGCTCCTCCTTTGTCAGCTTTAATAATTACTATTTCTTTATTACTGACTAGCTCCTCCAAACATATCATCTCAGACTTAGAGATGTTGTTGGGTAAAAAAGAACCTGTGTTAGTACCAAAATGTAGATCTTTGAGAGTTTTATGCTAAAATAAGCTGACTGATGGATGCATCAGAGGCATGAAAGATGAAGGATGATATCTGAAACCCTCAGTTGTAGAACCAAGTGATTGATTGCCCTGAAAGAATAACTTAAGATTAATCAATCTACAAAAAGTTACTATATCCTGAGCAAAAGTGTCCTCTGAAACAAAAAAAACAGGTATAATGAAAGTTCTTTATTGAGAAGGGTAATTTGTTGTTCAGTTAAATCAATATCAGAAATGTTGCATACATTATCATGAGTATTAGTATTTATTTGTTCATAAGCATTTCCATTAAATTCTGTAAGCTTGTAACTTTTGTGGTGTTTTCTGCCCCCCCCCCCTCCTGCTCCTGCATGACCTAAAGGGACCCCAAGATTGTTGTGTTTGGGTGAAGGAGAATCCATGGTGTGCAATGTGTCAATATCAGTACCAGAAGAGATATCTGTGGTATCTGAATGAGTATCATGAGTATGATGTTTTTTTAAAATGGATCTTGGCCTTTTACGTTTAGGATAAGAATTATCAGTATTCTGTGATTTCCCAAACTTAACATATTTAGTTTGTTTAAAGGGTTGCCCTCTTTCGTAATCAGACTGATCATGAGTGAATATTTTCAATTTCCTTTCTTTCAATTGTACTTCAAAAGTAAGGAGGTCAGAACTAAGCTTCGATAGTAGACCAAGAAAAGAGCTATCATGCTTATATCCTTCACAATCAGCAACAAGTTTGTTAACTTTAGGTGATTCCTTATCAATAATTCTAGCATAATATTTAGAAAGTGACTCAACAAATTTCAAAGAACATTCCTGTTGAATAGAATGCCACTCAGATCTTTGGTATGGCATTTCAAGTTGTTTAAAGCTTATTTGACCAAAGGTATAACTCCGAGAGGTTTGAGAGTTAAAATTCAACCCTTGGTAGCAGACCCTGATGACATTTTGATGAATAAGTGGCATTCTATTCGACAGGAATGTTCTTTGAAATTTGTTGAGTCACTTTCTAAATATTATGCTAGAATTATTGATAAGGAATCACCTAAGGTTAACAAACTTGTTGCTGATTGTGAAGGATATAAGCATGATAGCTCTTTTCCTGGTCTACTATCTAAGCTTAGTTCTGACCTCCTTACTTTTGAAGTACAATTGAAAGAAAGGAAATTGAAAAAATTCACTTGTGATCAATCTGATTACGAAAGAGGGCAACCCTTTAAACAAACTAAATATGTTAAGTTTGGGAAATCACAGAATACTAATAATTCTTATCCTAAACGTAAAAGGCCAAGATCCATTTTAAAAAAACATCATACTCATGATACTCATTCAGATACCACATATGCAGATATCGCTTCTGGTACTGATATTGACACATTGCACACCATGGATTCTCCTTCACCCAAACGCAACAATCTTGGGGTCCCTTTAGGTCATGCAGGAGGGGGGGGGGGCAGAAAACACCGCAAAAGTTACAAGCTTACAGAATTTAGTGGAAATGCTTACGAACAAATAAATACTAATACTCATGATAATGTATGCAACATTTCTGATATTGATTTAACTGAACAACAAATTACCCTTCTCAATAAAGGACTTTCATTTATACCTGTTTTTTTGTTTCAGAGGACACTTTTGCTCAGGATATAGTAACTTTTTGTAGATTGACTAATCTTAAGTTATTCTTTCAGGGCAATCAATCACTTGGTTCTACAACTGAGGGTTTCAGATATCATCCTTCATCTTTCATGCCTCTGATGCATCCATCAGTCAGCTTATTTCAGCACAAAACTCTCAAAGATCTACATTTTGGTACTAACACAGGTTCTTTTTTACCCAACAACATCTAAGTCTGAGATGATATGTTTGGAGGAGCTAGTCAGTAATAAAGAAATAGTAATTATTAAAGCTGACAAAGGAGGAGCTGTTGTGGTAATGAATTGGACTGATTATGACAAGGAGGCACATAGACAGCTTGATGACGCTAGGTACTACACTAGGATGCCTCTTGACCCGACTTCTATGTTCAAACAGCAAATTGATATGTTTTTGAATTCGGCGGTAGAAAATGGAATTATTGCATCTACTATTTTGAAACACCTTACCATTTCTGATCCAGTCAGGAAATATATCTATTTCTTACCAAAAATTCACAAAGATCTTTTACACCCACCTGGCAGACCTATTGTAGCAGGAATTGGCTCTTTAACTGAGCCCCTGTCTGAATATTTGACAAAACATCTTAAACCTTTACTTTCATGGGTTAGATCCAGGATACAGGATACCACACAGTTTCTCAGCATCATTAGTGACATGCAGATTGAAGAAGATTGGTGGCTCTGTACTCTTGATGTAAGTTCGCTATATACCAACATACCTCATTGGGCAGGCTTGGATGCTATTGAATATTGGTTGGAAAAATCCAATATGTACAAACCTGGCTTTAATACATTTTTGATCATTTTAACAGAACATGTGTTAACTAAGAATGTGTTTTTCTACGACAAACAGTGTTACCTACAAATTAAGGGTACTGCTATGGGGGCTTTGTTTGCCCCAATTTATGCCGATTTATACATGGCATATATTGAAGACCACATTATTTATGATGAAATGCATAATTTATACCTACCGGAAATTGATATCTGGCGTAGGTATTTGGATGATTGCTGGATGGTGTGGAGGGCTGATATTGAATATTTACATGAATTTGTTGAATACCTGAATGATAACAAATGGGGGTTGCATTTCACAATTAATTATGACCAAAATGTTATTACTTTTTTGGATGTTAAGATCACAAGAAATTTTGACAACTCCCTTAATACTGAGGTATTCAGAAAGTTTTCTTACTATAATACCTTACTCCACACATCCAGCTTTCATCCAAAACATATTGCCAGAAACATTCCTAAGTCTCAGTTCATTCGTATCAGGCGTAACTGCTCTAATGATAACACTTTCCATCAATACAGCCAGGATCTAGTACATAGGTTTAATAACGGGGGATATAAACCGGGCCATGTCACAATTGCTAAAAGGTATGCATCACAACTTACTAGAGATGATTTGCTTACATATAAAGAGAAACCTGGTTGTTGTTGTTCTTCTTCCTCTCCGTTATGATTTACTTATGGAAGGAATATTGGGCAATTTATTAATATTATTAAAGATAATTGGAATATTCTGTCTGCTGATACTGCATTATCTTCTGTTATATCACCAAATTGCTCCTTTTCTTTTAGGAAAGGTAAAAACCTAGGCACTTATTTCAATCATTACAAACATCATTCCCAATCTATGCTGCTACAGATTATACAAACCACTTTGCTTGGGGATAAACTTATTGGGTGTGTGCCTTGTGGCCATTGTAACAATAGCAAACATGTTTTAAAAACAAAATAATTTTCTAGTAGTAATTGTAGTACTGTATATGATATAATTTTTTTGCTAATTGTAATAGCGATTGGATAATTTATATGGCATGTTGCAGTTGTCGTTGTTTTTATCTAGGACAAACATCAAGGCCATTCAAGCTACGCATCTCTGAGCATCTCAGTGATATAAAATGTAAAAAATCTAGTAATGCGCTTTATAAGCATACATTAAAACATTCCACAGCAAGGTTTCATTTTTTAGTTATAGATAAAATTCTAGGTGACCGCAAAGTGAAATCGGGTTGGCATAAGAAATTAGATATTAAAGAGAAAAAGTGGATAATTAAGTTGGGTTCACTTTCTTATCCAGGACTTAATGAACATCTTTGAATGGTTTATTATTTATTCATGAGTTCACCAATCATGTCTTTTGGTTTGTGTTTCTAATTAATAATTTTGTATAAAAGGACTTCTTTTTTGCTTTTGTTTTATCACACTGAAGAAGGCTAAGCTAACTCTATGCCGAAACCGGTCTGTGAGAATGAAGTCTGACTGATGTTTGACGAATAAACTACTTGTTCACAGCCATCCAGTTGCTGGCTTTATTGTTTTTCCTGGGTATCTTTTCTGGCCGTGCAATTTTCTCTGTGCAGGGGACTGTTTTTCGCTTACCCATCAGAAATGCACACACACCTGAACAAGAACGCCATGATGAGGCACACGCACAAACACGAAATGTAATCGAGCATGTGTTTGGTTTGCTCAAGTCACGGTTCCGGTGCCTGGACACATCTGGTGGAGCCTTGCAGTACTCACCAACTACATGTACCCAAATTGTCATGGTATGTGCTATGCTACATAATATGATTCTGCGAAAACAGCTGCAGCAGGACCAGCATAGGCCTGGGCCAAACAGCCCCCCACCATTGCCAAGGCCATCACAGGCAGAGCGTGACTCAGAGGAGGAACAACCTGAGCCTGCCCCAGTAGGCAGAAGGAGGCATGCCCAGTATGCCTTGGCCTTGGCAAAGAGGCAACACATAGCACATACACTGGCTCAGTAGGAACCCTGGAAATGATACCTCTCTTTGACTCACACATATAGTAAAAGGGATGCCTAAGTTGACACAACCTGCTTTCAAGCATGTACAGGGAGTGTAGTATGTGCATCCAACATAGGCAGCCCTGCAGCACCACCTGAGGCATGATTGCCATGTGTTAAGCAATGTAACACCATGTAGTATATGCAAACTTGATGACCCTAACATCCTACCCTCACCAAGCATGATGCCACAATATGAAGACAAGATGATCAATTACAATAATTGGCTTAAGTATTGCTGTTAGTCAAAGGGGATCCAATGCCTGTCAGCCTGGGATGACATGCTGAGCAAGACATGATGCTCCACCTGCTAGGGATGGCTTGCACCTATCACTCCTGGCCTTTTGGATACTGGCAAAGGCTGTTGTCACCCCCACCGTGCCTTGAATAGTTAAGGCTCAAAACACAAACCCACCTCCATAGGTATCACAAGGGAGAAGAACCTAGAAGTAATGCTACCCAATGCCAGAAGTCTAAACTGCAAGATGCATGCAGTCCAAACTCTCCTCAGCATGGAGAATGTTGATATCTGTTCTGTAACAGAAACCTGGGTCAAGGTTCACAAGAGCACCCTACCACTACCAGGTTACACCTCATACCATGCTTTACAGCCCCAAAACATGGAACAAACTACAAAAGGAGGGTGACTATCAATAATTGTCAAGGATAACCACACCCCCAGGTTGGTGCCACAGCAAGAAGCAGCATGGACTATCCATGGGCAAGTAACAGTGGCTAAAACTGCCTCCCAGTTGTAGCCTGCTACAGACCACCCTCCTGACTCCAGGAACTGCACTTGGCCTACTTCAGAACACATGAAAATATCAAGGTCTCTCCAAACAACATTATATTGGGCGACTGAAAATACTCAAACATAGACTGGGAGCATTATCCTAGCTCCAACAACCTAGGCCAAAGGTTCCTAGAATTCATAAACCAAAATTCTGTGGAACAACTTACCACTCCCGCAAGAGGGGTAAGCATACTGTATGCCCAGATGAGAAGTGTATCCCTCACTGGTAAGATCAGACCATAGAGTAATCTCACTGGATATTGACATCCTGACCCCAGTTCCTGGGCAGAAAACCACAGTGAAAAACATGTGTAAAGCAAATGTTGCACTCCTCCAAACTGAGGTGGAATCCATTAAAGGCCTTGTGCCTGTGGAAAATATGGGCCAGACCTCAGAACCCTTTATAAATGCATTCTATGAACACATTCAGGAATGCATGGATTATGCAATCCCAAAGAAAACCAAGACCCAATTCCATACATGCAGGCATCTGGCATGGTGGACCCCAGCCATTACCAAACCATGCAAGAGAAGGAGAAAGCTACTACATGATAGAGCAAAACCCAAAAAGGGAAGTAATCTCTGATCAGTATTATGGCACAAAACTATGGCCACACATAAAATCCTCTAAGGCCAGCTACAACATGTTGAATATGGGAATCTTGAGGCAATGTTACACCTGCCTCATGTACACAGACAACCCCCCTCCCCCCAACAAATACAAATATATGTGAGAGATGCAACTATGTAGCCAAACTGGAGGCTGAGCTCTCTCAACTCAGTACTGGCCAAACCAGTCAGGAGGAGAAGGTAACCATACACACCACAAACCCAGTCCCACATAGACCTGTCACAACTGCAAACCAAACACATAAACACACAAAAACATTCCCGGAGGCTCTAATTAAATATCTACCAAAACAACCGAGGCCTCCAAAGCAGACACCCAAGCAACCACTACCTCAAAACATAGCACATGCAACACATAGTTCACAAAGTCATTGTGCCAAACAGTCACAGCCCTTAAGGCCAAACAACATGCCTGCTACACTTGTAATAGGTGACTCCATAGTCAGACACACTGATGTCCCGCTCACCAGACTGAACAAGGAAAAGGTTACAGTAAGCTGCCTGTTGGGAGCTAGAATCTGCCACATAACACAAGTACTCAGGTCACTCCAAAGCAAGTACAAATATGACTCGGTCATTGTCCATGCCGGTGTGAATGACCTGAGACGTACCTCCCTGGACTACATGAAAAGAGACATAGAGGAGCTCCCTGATTATGTAGCTCAGGCCGGTCTGACCCTGACCCTGAGCAGCATCTTACCCTCACCAAGAATACAACAACAATTTAACAACTGGCTCAATTACTGGTGTCATTCTAAGGGGATCCAATGTCTGTCTGCTCGGGAGGACATGCTTGACAAGCCACGCTGCTTCACAAGGGATGGCTTGCACCTGTCACCCCTGGGCTTCCGGATATTGGCCAAGGGTCTTGCCACCTCCATAGTGCCTTTTTCAGGCAAGGCTCAAAATACAAACCCACCTCCCTAGAAAACACAAGTGGAAAAAAACTAAGGGTAATGCTGCTCAACGCCAGAAGTCTAAACCTCAAGATGCACTGTCTCGAGGCCATCCTCAGTATGGAGAACATCGATGTCTGTGCAGTGACGGAAACCTGCTTCAAGGCTCCTGAGAGCACCCCAGCACTACCAGGTTATACCTCATATCATGCTTTTCGGCCCCAAAACTTGGACCAAACCACAAAAGGAGGGGGAGTATCCATATTCAAAGATACCCACACCTCCAGGTTACTGGCAACACACGAAGCATCGGAGACCATCCATGTGCAACTAACCGTAGGCAAAACTGCCGTACAGTTTGTAGCATGCTACAGACTACCCTCTCAAACTCAGGAACCCCACTCAGCCTTCCTGAAGACACTGGAGAGTATGAATGTCTCTCCAAATACCATCATATTGGGAGATGTCAACTACCCAAACATAGACTGGGAGCATTACTCAAGCCCAACACCCTAGCCCAAAGGTTCCTAGAATTCATAAACTCAAATGTGATGGAACAACTAGTCACCACTCCCACAAGAGGAGATAATATACTAGACCTGATCATCACAAACATGGGGACACAATACTCCATACTGGAAGTATACCCATCATTGCTGAGATCAGACCATAAATTAATCACACTGGAAATCCACATCCCGCCCCCACCCCCTGCACAAAAGACCACAGTGAAGAACTTCTCAAAAGCTGACTTCACACTTCTTAAGACTGAAGTGGTATCCATCAAGGCCCCTGGGCCACTGGAAACCACAGACCACACCGCTGAATCCTTTATAAACACTTTCTATGGGCACCTTCAAGAATGCATGGATCATGCAATCCCAAATAAAACCAAGACCCATTCCCCCAAAGGCAGGCATCCTGTCTGGTGGTCCCCAGCCATTAACAAACTTTACAACAGGAGGAGGAAGCTACTACATGACAGAGGAAAATCCCTAAAAGGGAAGGCATCTCTGATCAGTACTAGCAAAAAACTACGATCACTCATAAAATCATCCAAGGCCAACTTTGACAGAAAAATCACAAAGGACACAAAAGACAATCACAAGACCTTCTTCACTTATGTTAGAAACCTGGGTGGAAACTCCCACATATGCTCAGAGTTAGTCCAAAATGACACAAAATACACTGAACCCACAGACATTGGCAACATTCTGGCAGACAGGTTCAGTGCAAATCCCCCCCCCCCCCCCAAATGGAGAAATATCTATCCCAGCAGAGTGTAGGCTCCCTAACATCTCAGATGCCCAGGTGAGAGCCACCCTCTCCAAAGCTAAAAACACAGCATTAATGGGACCAGACGGTGTCCCAGGTTGCGTGCTACATGAACTCCAAGAGGAACTAAACCCACACATAAGGCTGCTGTTTAATCTCAGCCTTACTACAGGATACATACCCAAAGAATGGCGTACAGCAACAGTGGTCCCACTCCACAAAGGAGGTGCTTCTACGGACCATGGAAATTACCGCCCCATAAGCTTGATGAGCCTAGTCTGCAAAGCTATGGAGAGGATCATTATGGAACCCATAAACAAAGACATTGGGGACCTACAGACACTGGATCCTACCCAATTTGGCTTTGTCAAGGGCAGATCCTGCCTTTTGAACCTGGTTGGTCGACTTATTTGAAACAGTCACTAAGGCCATTGATGAGGGTAAGGCAGTTCACACCGCCTACCTTGACCTTGAAAAAGCTTTCGACACAATACCCCACTCAGGCATCATAGACAAGCTCACCAGCTCAAATGTAAACCCATATGTCATAAGATGGGTTGCAAACTGGCTGAAGGACAGAACCCACAAGGTCAGAGTTGCTGGAGCCATGTCAGACTCTAAGCCAGTCACAAGCAGTGTCCCACAGGGCTTTGTCCTGGGACCACACTTGTTCGGCATTTATTTTTCCGAGGTGCAAGAAAACATAGGAGGATTGTGGCTGACAAAGTTTGCAGATGACTGCAAACTGGGCGCCATAATTGATACTCCAGCGGACACAAGCATCCTTCAGAAAGGCATCATAGAAACGGATAACTGGTGCCAGAGCCATGGCCTTAAACTGAACGGCAAAAAATGTATAGTCATACCCTTTGGGAAAAACAAGGTACCCACAAATTACCACATAGGTGGTAATCCATTAAGTACGGAAGAAGTAATCAGGGACCTAGGGACACAAGTTGATAGTAACCTCTCATTTGACACTCACATTGCCAAGGTGGCTAAGAAGACCTTCTATATTGGCCACCTTATCATGAAAGGATTCACATCTAGATCAAGAGAGGTCATTGTGCCCCTATACTCTTCTCTTATCAGGCCCATAATTGAGTACAATGCCCCATTTGGGATGTATCTTACCTGACACCTGCAGCAGTTAGAAAGACCCCAAAAGTACCTCACCAAGAGGATAAAGGGTCTCAAACATTTGTCATATGCTGCCCGTCTGAAGAAACTCCAGCTCTATTCAGTCGCATACAGCCTACTCAGAGGCGATCCATGCCGGACGTACAAGGCCATGTCCAATCTGGAATTAATGGACATGCTCCACCTCAGAAAATCCAAATCCATCAGAGCCATGAGAGCGAGAGATTTGAACCTCAACACAGAAATAAATAGGATGTGCTGGGGGACAGATTCATAACCCAGAGGCTCCCTACACTCTGGAACAGAATCCCAGTCCATGTTGGGCAGAGCCCCTCAGTGACTCTCTTCAAGAGAAATCTTGACGAGTGGATGGGAGATCGTAGGTTTACACTGGGGGTCATCTCTGTGTCACTACTAGACAGAGGCACAGTAAACTAAACCCTAAATGGGCATAATATTCACATTCCAAGGAGTGGCGAAAGCCACACACACTCTGGCTAGGCTTCTAAATGCCCTAGGGCAGATAGCTTAGTATGAACCTATAAACCTATTAAGATACAAATTGTACAGGACACTAAGGATAATCACAAGGCTTTCTTAACTGATGGTAGAAGCCTTGGTGGGAATTCACAGATATGCTCAGAATTACTCAAAAATTACAAACAATACACCAAACCCACACACATTGCCAACATCCAACCTGACAGGTTCAGTGCAAAATCCCCCCCCCCCCCACCAAAATGCCATATATCCATCCCAGCAGAGTGCTGGCCCCCTGACATTGCAGATGCTGAGGTAACAGCCACCGTCTTCAAAGCAGAACACACAGCATCAATAGTACCAGATGGCGTCCTGGGCTGCGTCCAACATGAACTCCAAGAAGAATGGAACACCAAATAAAACTACTGCTCAATCTCAGCCTTACCACAGGATATGTACCCAAAGAGCAGTGTACAGCAACAGTGGTCCCTCTCCACAAAGGTGGTGCCTGAATAGATACTGCAAACTATCACCCCAGAATCCTGACTAGCTTGGTCTGCAAAGCTATGGAAAGGATCATCATGGACCTCGGAAAAAAAGATATTGGGGACCTACAAACACTGGACCCTATCCAGTGTGTCTTTCTTAAGGGCAGATCCTGCCCCTTAAACATGTTTGACTCATTTTAAACAGTCACCAAGGCCATTAATGAGGGGAATGTGGTCCACACAGCCTATCTGGACCTTGCAAAAGCTTTCTATACAATACCCCACTTGTTCATTATAGATAAGCTCACCAGCTTAAATATAAACCCCTATTCAAGTAGATGGGTTGCAAACCAGCTCAAGGACAGAACTGACATGGTCAGAAATGCTGCAGCTATGTCAGACTACAAACCAGCTACAACTGGCATCCCACAAGGCTCGGTCCTGGGACCTCCCTTGTTTGGTATATATTTCACAGAGGTACAGGCCAACATGGAAGGACTGTGTCTGAACAAGTTTGCAGATGACTACAAACTGGGCACCATATCTGACCCTCCAGCTGACACAAGCATCCTACAAAAGGGCCACATAGAAACAGACAACTGGTGCCAGAGCCATGTCATCAAGCTAAAAGCAGAAAAGTGTATAGTCATCCCCTTTGGAAAACAGTAAGTGCCCACCAATTACCACATAGGTGTTAACCCATTAAGTACTTTAGAAGTAATAAGAGACCTGGGGACACACGTTGATAGAAATCTTGCATTTGACAACCATGTGGCCGTAGTGGTTACAGAAACATATCATATACCCACCTAATCATGAAGGTATGCACATCTAGATCAGGGGAGGTCATCGTGCCTCTTCAGTCATCCTTCATCAGGCTCACAATTAAGTACAATGGCCCTTGTGGGATGTACCTTAGCAGACACCTCCAGCAACTGGAAAGAACCCAAACGTACCTCACCAGGAGGATCAAAGGGCTCTAACAGATGCCATGTGTTGCCTGATTAAACAAACTGCAGCTCCACACAGTGCCATACTGCCTGCCCAGAGGCGATTTGTGCCTGATGTATAAAGCCATGTCCAAGCTGGAATCAATGAACATGCTGCACCTTGTAAAATCTGAATGCCAGTGAGCTATGCACATGAGAGACTTGAACCTCAGCACTGACATAAATAGGACATGCTGTAGTGATTGATCCATAACACAGAAGCTCCCTCCACTCTTGAGTAAACTCCCAGTCCAGGTTAGCCAGAGAGTCCCTCATTGACTCTCTTCAAGAGGAATCTTGATGAGTGGATGGGAGATGGTAGGTTTACCCTGGGTATCACTTTTATGTCATGGGTAGACAGAGGCACAGTATACTAACCTTGAAAAATGTCATGGCAAACTCCAGTTAAAATGTGTGTTGAAGGACAAACACACTCTCTGACTAACATTAGAAATGGCCTAGGGCACATAGATAGTGTTTGTCAATGTCCACCCAAGTTGCTGAATACACTACTAATGTTGGACAAGCCTGGTTTAAGTAGTCCATAGCTGAACAAAATGCAACATGGTCATATTTACACAACTGGCCCTTAACCAGTCTGGTGTGCTCAGTATGAATATTTAAAGCAGTGATAGGACTGAAACCCAGGATACTGTCCACCACAGTGAAAGTACTGAACCAGTACACTATACGATATTACAGTGTTTGGTCAGTATGAAAGAATGTTGACAACTGTATGCAAACTATCCCATGGAAACTCTGCAGGTACAGCATAATCCCTGTTGGGTTCAGACACAAAGCAGTTGGGCAGTAAGAACGCAACATGACTTCCAACACACGACTATAAATGTGAAATATTGTTGAAGTTCACACACAACCACAAATGTGGTGGACCTCAGATCTCAACATATGAAAAGCTCACACTGGGCATGCTCGCACACTTTGATAAATGAGACATATGTCAGGCAACAAGCCATGGAAAGCCTGAACTGGGCATGCTCACACACTTAGGCCATGTCTCAGTTTAGCAGTTGGCTACACATATCTGGCATTTGTATGTGTTAAGCCAGGAACCTCCCACAATACAGCAATCTGCTCAGTGCACACAGTTAAATGACAACAGAGACATAAGTAATATAGTGGATCCCTCTCATATTCAAACATCTTCCACAGATACACAAGTTGTTCATAGAAACAGGGAAAGCTATGGCAATAAAGACCTGCAAACAGTTTATCAGCAACAAATATTGTGCATCTAAAACTTAAACATATGGGTGTAGAGGTCAATACTAGGCTGTTTGCCCTAGGGAATGCATAAGCTTAGCCAGAGTGTATTTGGCGTCTGCCTCCCCAGTACAGTAGGCTACTGTGCTTCTGTAAAGTAGGTCACAGAAGGCACCGTTTAAGGCTAGTGTGCTGTGCCTCCATCAAGCAGGGACACAGTGGAGATCCCAGGGGTTGAATTTGCAATGTCACATCCATGTGGCTGGAGTTTGCTGGAAGAGGGTTGGCGAGGAGTTATAACAGTAATTGGGATTCAATTACAGACTGAGGGGAGCCTTATCTGCAGTGTCTGGACAATTTCACTGTCAACATTTTGAAGTGATGATTTTGAGGGATTGAAGTGTCTTGCCAATACTGTTCAGAGATGTCCTCCCTCTGTGGGATATTGCTCTGTAATGTATTTGCTCCCTCCTTCTGTTGTACAGCTTATATATGGCTGGTGTAAACCAGACAGGTCTCCTGTTGTGGAGGAGTCTTGGGTTTATTTGGGATAGCATGATCAATGCAAACCTTCCGGATGCTCATAGAATGCATTTGTCAAGGATTCTGCAGATTGGCCTGTATAATCCTCCAGCATGGGTCCTATGAAGTATTCCACCCCAGTCTTCATAAGTGCAAAGTCTGCTTTTGATAAATACTTTGCAGTGATTTCCTTGCCTGGGGGTGGGGATGGGATATGGATGTCCAGGGAAAGTTGGTTATGGTCAGATATTAACAATGGTGGTCTACCTCTGGTGTGGAACATACAGTCCCCATGTTGCTGATGGTCAGGTCCAATATGTATTCCCCCTTGTGGCTGTGGTGATTGGTCCTGCCATACCACATGGATTCACAAATTGTAGTGGCTGTAGGGTGATGTTGTTGAGGCCTGAGTAGTTCCCCCACTCAATATTCCTGTACCTGACGTTAACCACTGTAATGGTGTATGTGAATACCTTCATATCCTACACTGTTCCCAGGGAAGCCAAGTGTGGTTCCTGGATATGGGAGGGGTGGTCTGAACTGGTTGTGTTGTGTGTTACAAGTCCTGTGGTCACGAAGCATGGTATAAAACATAACCTGCCAGTGCTGATGTGCATATGTGACCCTGAAGTAGGCGTCTGTTAATGCATATATATGCTATCTCCCATACTGACAGATAGTAATAGATGTACATACCGCTTTCTAAATAATGATGTCAGCACCCTATAAATACTGCAGGAGAAGAAAAGACACCCAGCAATTCAAATAGCGCGCTCCGCTAATGCGTCTCTCTCTCAAGTGTCATAACATAGTCAGGTAGGGGTTTGAATCCTGCAAATGCTCAGTGTGTGTGTGTGTGTGTGCAATTCTGTTTGAAAGAAATGACCCTTTTGGCAACTGGAAGAACACACTACATGATGTACATTCCTCTTTCTAAAGACTGATGATGTCAGCACCCTATAAGTATAGCAGGAGAAGGGAAACCTCCCAGTAATGCAAATAGCGCGCTCTGCTAATGCATCTCTCTCAAGTGTCATAACATAGTTAAGTAGGGGTTTGAATCCTGCAAATGCTCAGTGTGTGTGTATGTGTGTGTGTGTTGGGGGGGTTAGTGTGTGTGCAATTCTGATTGAAAGAAATGGCCCTTTTGGCAACTGGAAGAACACACTACATGATGTACATTCCTCTTTCTAAAGACTGATGATGTCAGCACCCTATAAGTATAGCAGGAGAAGGGAGCATGGTATGAGGTGTAACCTGGTAGTGCTAGGGTGCTCTTGGGAGCCTTGAACCTGTTGTCTATTACTGCACAGATATCAACATTCTCCATGTTGAGTAGAGTTTGGACTGCATGCATCTTGCGGTTTACATGTCTGGCAATGCGTATCATTACTTCCATTTTCTTATCCCCTGTGCTACCTATGTAGGTGGGCTTGTGTTTTCAGCATTACCACCAGAATGCAAAGATGTGCAGACATTACACTTTTGTAATTAATAGTGGTGTACAAAACAATACAATGACAATCATACTGTTAATGCATCAGGCATGCTGGGATATACCCACAATGATATCATTACACTGTACTGTTAACAACATGATAATATTACTACAGTTCCATGTAGTCACCCTGTGCATCAGCACCATGTTATCCTGTTCCTGCATCAATGTTACAGATTGCAGGAGGTGGCACAGTTTCATCATATGCACAGGGTTTGTACTTGGTATGCCTGAGTCTGCCACTGATACATCCAATCGACATATATGTGTTAGTGAGGGACAACAGTACAACATGGGGCAATGTTGATGCGGTGTGTGTGTGTATGTGTTAGCCCTAGGTGTTAGCATTATGCATGTGTGTATGCATGCGCACAGTTCCACCTTGTGGCTGCTATATACGGGTGTTTGTGGACAGCCACAGACTGTACCTGCCAGGTCATACAGATCACTGTCTCTGGCCATGGACACGGTACCTGTGACTGGCAGGGGTGCTACGGACAGTATCAGGTACTAAGCCAGACTGGGTACTGTCATCAGAAGCAGTTGGTTGATGACTGGACACATGTCCCTGCTGGGACTGTCCAGAGCCACGTGCACATGGTCTCCTAGGGCAGACTGATGACAGCACAGACCCAGCATTGCTGGGGCTGGTACTGGCACTATGGGAGCGACTGCAGGTTTGTTGTCATCTGCGACGACTGCCAGCTGCTGATGTTGCTGGCATACGTCCACGTCGATGCCTCAACCGTCCTGCATTGCCCCGGCTCATGGACATGTAGTTGTGGAACAGATCTAATGTGTCCCCCCAACATCTGTCAATGACCTCGCCAACAGTACGGATGGCAGCCGCAACGTCACGCATAGTGTCATTCATAGCAGTGCAATGAGGTCTAAGCTTCCTCAGACCCTGTCTGGTGTACCGTTCTATACGTGCCTGTGCCTGCATTACAGCCCGGAACATAGCTGAGGTTGAAAGTCCTCTGTGGGCATGTCTGACAGGGGCAGTATGACCACGGATGCTCCCATGAGAACCCCTGGACATCTGCCTGTGTGGTACCATGTCAGGACTCTGGCCATGGCTGCTGTGAGGGGATGCATGTGCCACTGATACCACATTACCCTGGTCAATGCCCACTGTATGCTGTCCCTCACCTAAGGACATTGGTGACAATGGATGTATCGGCAGGATGACTGTGTGCATTGATGGGGTTGACTGCTATGTACTGTCGATTGGCTGACCAACAACAGACCCTGTCACACCTCCCTGTGCCATTACACATGTATCATCATTATCACTATCCCCAGCAGTGGCTTCAGGTTCCCTGCTGCACACCACCAGAGCAACACCAGAACCTGTGAGAGGAAGACGGGAAACACAGTTTACAATGTGTACACAATGTTACCACAGATGCACACAGGCACATGCACACATGCACACATGGGCACATGCACACATGCACACATGCGCACATTGGCACATGCACACATGCGCACATGCACACATGGGCACATGCACACATGGGCACATGCGCACATGGGCACATGCGCACATGGGCACATGCACACACGGGCACATGCACACATGGGCACATGGGCACATGCACACATGGGCACATGCACATATGCACACATGGCCACATGCACACTCCTCAGTACATGAGATACAAACACACAGACACAAACACACCTGCAATCCAACATATAATACTGTTTGAGGGTATTATTACTATTATTATCATTAGTATTAAAAGTATTGTTATTACACACTCACCAGCATGGATTGGCTCCCTTGCTGTTACTCCAGAGGGACCTGCACAAATAAGACCGTTATTGTCAGTGGGCACAACTGTGCCATTGATACTGTGAGTATGATACAGTACAGTAGTACAACAGTTGGCTTTCACAGGTGTACTGCTGATATTGTGAATATCAATCTTGCACAATAATTTCCAGGATAACAGCTACAAACACAGTACACATCTCATACATGCATAAACTGCCAGTGCAGAGAACAGTCAACTACAGATATGGCATGTTACCTGCACGCTCCATGTCCACATGTTGGGTGGCTCCAGCCTCCATCATTACACACGTCTGTGGATGTTGTTGTTGTTGGGCTGGAGCTGCAACACTTAGGAGGAGCTCCTCCAGTCTGGTGAGGGGTAGTGTATAGGTGCCCCACCACCTGTGGCAAGCTGTTGCCTGTGGATATCAGACGCACGCTGACGGACATTTCTAATTAAATCACTGCAGTGATGGCGTACCTGCTCATATGTCCAGTTATGCATGCCTATGTCATTTACCCGACGGACAAGGTCTTGCCACAGTGCAGCCCTCTCCTGCTGGTTCTGGCTGGTCCGGGAAGAGTGTTGCAAAATCCCGCACCAGGCTCTGGAGTATCTCCTCATCCTCTGCAGCCAAATAACAGGGGTTGCGCTGATGCACCATCGCCCTGGAAGGAAAAGAAAAATATGTGAGCAAGTAATATGGCACACATAATACTCTACTGTAGTGATATCACTGAACTGCCATATATAGCATCTGTCTGTCTATCAGGGGATACACATGTAAATTAACACATATCAGTGCTCAGCCAACAACTGTGTGACAGTGCCTGCCACACTCCATACAACAAACTAGTATACACCAGCACTCGGCACACTGTTTGAGGTCCAATGCACAACCTCACACTGGGGGTACGTATCAAGGTAATGGATGGGGAATATTGTCATCCCATGCAATGCATGCAATGCACAGTTACAATGTCAATGGTAATGCACCCTGGTCTTTGCGGCCATACCCCTACCTACACTGCAGTCATATACAGGGAACCACAGCACAACATATGGCAATGTCGTATGTTTGTATCCCATTAACTGACACATCTTTCTCTGGCCTCGCACCAAGGACACACACTACTATGACAGACACAAAGTCATGCTGAGCAATCACACCATTACAGACCTTGCACACAGTCAGTGGCACACTCATTCCACCTCACATAGTTGGTATTGCAATGAGTACATGTGTGTGTGCATTGTGTCATAGGTAGGTAGTATTCTATTGGCCCTGGGCCTACGGCAGCATACTGTTCTGCTACCCTGCCCCTTGGGACACATGTAATGTGATTGTACTTGCTCCTGTGAAACAGTTACACAGGGTGACTCATATGGCATATTACCTATCTGCATAACATTCATCAGGGGTATGTCTGACATCTACTAATAAGGAGCCTTGCTGCTTAATGCTGGGTGGTTTACTCCAGGGTATGGCTTATTTGTGGATAGATTTGTGGATACAAGACTAGTGTGCCACTGTGAATATCAAAGGGGAGGCTATTGTACACTTATTTCCCATGTTCCCTTCTGACACATCCAGTAGTAGACAGGCAACCACCTATGTGGTAGTTAGTGGTTAAAGTGTTTTGGAATGGGGTATGGTACTCCAGTATCCACACTGGTGTTCAGTCCATGCCTTTGTCACCAGGCACCTGTTGCAATACATCTGCACACATGTGCCTCTCTCAGTATATATATATATATATATATATATATATATATATATATATATATATATATATATAGAGAGAGAGAGAGAGAGAGATATGCATATACATACATATCCCTAGACATTCACATCTGTCTGTATATGTGTATGTATCTATATATGTATGTGTCTATTACATATATATGTATATGCATATTCTATCTATCTATATGTCTATCTATTTATACATACCTCTCTATCTATGTACACATATATGCATATTATATATATATATATATATATATATATATATATATATATATACATATATAAATATACATATATATATTTTTATTTACACATATGAATACACACACTAACATACTGCTAAACATCCATTACTGTACAACCTACATTGTACGTTGTACTACAACCTACATTGATATGTGCACATAGCAACCTTCAACTACATATGTATGTCCAGCCTTCACTAACAGTTGCAGTATGTCCCCTGCCCTATGCACATCTTCATATATATAGATACAGACTGCTAACACATATGGAGGGTTCACTGTATGAAGATTATTAGATTATGTAGTTTACATCACCTTTGTTTCTGACTACTGTTTTGGATGGCTTGCTGCTGGCTGGCTTGCTGCTGGCTGGCTTGCTGCTGTATGGCTTGATGGATTTTTCTTTTTATTATTTTTTTTGGTCTCTCTCTCTCACTCTCTCTCTCCCCCTCCAGTTGCTGCAATGAAATTATTGCATGTGTGGACTGGGATTACAGGCTGCTTTTGTAGGTATCTGCATATGTGCATGTGATGGCCTCTGCACCAGTTGTTAGCCAGCATTTACTAATTGCATGCAGCCTGCTGTGTGGTAATTGCAGTTCTCACTGTGATTTTAGGACAGTGCTATAAAATGTTAGGTTAGGTAGGCGTAGCCCTTTCAGTTTTTCAAGGTGGGGACCATGCTGGTTTGCTGTGGACACTGTTCTGTGAGTGTAAAGGTTGGTATGTCTCTCATATCTAAGGCTGTGTTGTAGGCACTGAAATGCATTTTCTACTGAAACCTGACTGTTGCTTCTTCCAGTTCATTCTTCTCGGTGTGTATGTTAACTGACACCTAATAATACTAATACTGTTTAAATGGGAGTATGTGCTTTCCTGTGGGACTTGTGGATTAACTGGTATACAACAGTAGCTCTTGCAATTTGTTGCTATGGCTTCAGTATTTAGCCTTTACATTCACTCCTTGAAGGCCTGATAAGTGTCTTTACTGGAATGTGTTGCTATGGCTCTCCTATTTTCCATTTACATTCACTCCTTGTAATGCATGATATATTTCTTTCAGCAGCAATTCCTTATATGTTTGGTGTGGTTTGGTGGTACTGCATGCAGTCTGGTAAGGCCAAGGTGTGGGGTTTGACACCTACAAGGGTATCTTATTTTGCTTCTGAGCAGTACTGGGGCCTTGTACTTTGTACTAACAGTTATGAATATCAGGCACATGCAGCAGTTGTAAACTGCTATACTGTCCTTATTTTATTAGATGGCTACATCCTTTGATATTTCTGGGTTGTACTCCTACATGAGGGTATGCTTGTGGAAGCAATTCTACAGCTATTCACAGAGTGTGTGACAGCAGACAGAATGATATGCCTGTGAGTTTCTGATACTTGCAGGCCTCAGATACTCTCAGGTGTATATTTTAGCAGCCTCAGGGAATTGTACATATCAGTGGGATACACCCGTGATATATTTCAGATATTCTGCAGTTGTGACTGTGGGGTATTTTGAGCATATGTATTACTACACCATTTCTGACATGCAAGTAGTGTGTACTTTAACTAATTGACAGTTACCATTATGTGGGAGTCCACACCTTTCTGCCTATTGTTAGTACATTTCACAGGGAGTCAGTGGGCCACAGTTAACATTCGTTTGCAAATCAGGAACATCCCTGTAAATCAGTCACAGTTGCGAGGTCTGGCCTCTTACCTATTCAAATATGGCGGTGTTTATCCTGCTCTGATAGTGTGTGTGGTTTGCAAGGTGCTACTGTCACATTATTACCTACTAGCATGGCTGTTTCTCTTATCGCACTAATGTAATGCAATTCCACAAGAATTGCCAGTAAAGATACAAGAAAAGCTTTTTGTAATAGCCTTCCTATATTCCCTTTACATTCAATCCTACTATTTCCTGATATATTGCTTTCAGCACAAAGTTCTTCTATATCAGTCATGGCTTAGTGGTAAGTCATGCAGACTAGTGTTTCCAAGGTCCTGGGTTCAAGACTAACAGAGGAATTTTATTTTGCTGCTGAGCAGACTACAGGCCTTGTCAATCAGAGTGACTAAGGCACTTTTAAGCAGTTGTAAGTGGGTTAGCACTGGTTTGCGTGGTGCTCACGCATGCGCAGTGGCACTTAGCTTCGCGCACACACGTTTAGCTAAGCGCACATAAGTGCACACCCACAGACTACTGCTTAAAAGTGTTTACTCTTGCGCACACCCGCGCTAATTTCTTTGAAAGAAAAGAAAATGGGGAGATAGGAAAGTGGTGAAAAAGGGGGCACAAAGAGTGTAGGACAGTAGGAAAACAAGCTCGGGATTTGCAGGAAGGATGTAGGAAATGCCCATAGCTGCCCATTTCTTTATCAGCAACAGCTGTGCATATGTGGGTAATTTGGTGTGAAATTTGAAACCTTCCACCCCTGAGAGAGGGGTGAGGACAACAAAATATGTTGTACAGCCAATTGTAATTACCAGTTCACATGTCTGCTATGTATGGGGCGTAATTTTTTTGTGGGAACAGAGTGCCCTTTTTTTATTTTTTTTTTCAGGTGAGAGTGGAATGTGAGGTACAGGAAGTAGGTATATTTGGGGAGGTTAACAGACAAGACAAACAAGATGCATACAGGGGTGGAGTATGACACATGTGGGGGGTAAACACAATTGACAGGGATGGATGTTTAGATATCGCGAGCCCATGAGCCCACAGATGGCAACAGTGGAACTGAGATCCCCACCCATGGGCAGTTGCCACTGCACCTTCACGGCCCAGGAGGGTGCTGTGCTGGGGGATGGGCAGTCACACCCGTGAGTTGCGCCACCCTCACCTCAAGCTGACTTAGGGGATCAAGCACAGAGCACCTGATCTTGCTACGCACCACAGACCGGACACTTTGGAGGGTGAGTGGACATTCTCCTCCGGCCACGCTTGCAGAGGGGGGACGAGCCCCATCCCCTGCAGCACTTCCGTCTGAAGGTGGCACAGGGCCACCGGTGGAGGTTCCGGCCTGGGCACTAGTGCCAGGTGCACTCGCCAGCTGAGGTGGGAGAGGTGGGTCCGCTGGAACCCACCTTCCCTGTTGTCCTATGTTTAGCAATATGTTATGACATTTTGGGTTAGTAACAAACAATACCATTCAAAATTAGTTGTAACAGCATGCATCAGTATTCCCATTAACCAAACACCCATGAATTCCAAACATTGAACAGCAAGCATAACACATGCATATTTTGAACAACAGTACACAATCCAACAGCATGCAGGGTTGATTGATGGCAACAGGCCATCAGATTTGGATATGTGAACAGGGCACATGCATCAACATACATGCAAATATGTATGAACCAACAGGACAAATGTCCATGGGAATTAATTGTGAATACACATACCCAGTTTGGTGTGGAATGGCATTATTTGTGAAAATAGGGTAGGGTGAAGAAATATTTCATTAACAACTTCAACTACCTATACATATGCTCTACATTTCTAGTAGCTGCAGATATATATCCCCTACATGTCTTAGTACAGTTTCCTATATGTAACCTTAGGAATGTTGGTGATGGGAATGTTACTGCTACATTAATATACATTGCATTTTTATTCTTACACGTTCATATCTGGCTGTGTTCAGGTACAGCATCCTGCTACATTTGATTTATATGGCTAGAATAAGACAACTCTAGACAACTGTGGATGTTCAGTATTTCATACAACCATACTATCTCCATATTGCAAGGGTACAGCAAAATATCCAAATTGTGGGATGGACACATTCCAGCTTCAATACTTTATTACAAACATTTCACTGTTTGGTTGTGGCTGTCTCATTCATTTCATTATGTACTGACTGCAGTATAACTTTATTCAAGACTTATTACAGCTTTCTTGGTCGATTCATACCTCTTTCTCACACTCTCACTTGTTTTATTTTTACAATTCAAGATGGTACTTAATTCTAGGTGTTATTAACATTTCTTACTTGCTTACAACAATTCTTTCCAACAGACTCACTTGTTTCATGTGGCAGATTTTAAATGGGGATGTATTTGACACATGTCTATCATCTTTAGCTTGTTTACCAGTAATTTTCAGGCTGAAGCAAGTTATCTGATATTACAATACAGGTGGTAAATCTCTATTTCAGACTTGTTTAATTTTTATTTCTGGATTACAGGCTGCATCATTTATCTAATCATACAGTACTAGCAGAATTTTTCTTCTAGTGTTATTTGAACTTTATTAATATGTCACAACACTGAACTCTTTTACAAGCTTGTCTCACTTATATTCTATAACAATTACAGCAAAATAATTACTAACCTGCCTGGTGGCGCAACCGAACCAGCCTATCACCATAGGCTCACCGATTCGCAGAACGCACACCTGCAGCTGTAATATAAATGAAGTAATATTGGAACATACATCTCCATAATATCAGCTAGGATAATTTCTTACTTTAATTACATGGATACTTACTCAGTAGTGGGGCGTTGGGCATTTGCCGGGCCTCCTGGATCCAACGGTTCAGTTGGTCCTGCTTTCGTCTCTTCAGGTCCGCATGGTGGTGATGGACCTGCTCACCAGTCCTTGGTATGTCTGTGGCACTGGTGAGATCATGTGCCAACCAGTTCCACGCCTCTGCCTTATATGCAACCCAGTGAACCTGGCCCTGCATGAGTTGAGCCTCATAATCATGGACTAGGAGCCAAACCATATATTTGGACTCCTCAACACCCCACCTCTGTGCTCGGAAGTGAATGCCCTCTCCTACACCTGCCATCCTGACTGCAAATAGGTTCCACAATCAGTTATGATGTGTATTCCCGCCTATGGGGCGTATATATATATGCCATTTTTCCCGCACTTATCTGTGATTGGCCATTTTGGAACTGTATCAGCTTAAAAAAAACCTGCTTTGTCATGCTTCTAGTTCCATTCATTCCTATATATATGCTAATACTGCATTTCTCAGTACAACTGTCATGGCTTAGTGGTTCAGTACTTTGACTATGATGCACAGTATCCTGGGTTCGAGCCTGGGTATTGCTTTTTTTTTATTTTACTACTGTCTAGACAGGCTAGGAGGTGTGTCTGTGTAAAGGTGGCTTTGATACAGCTTGCTCAACGTTGCCCGCCGGTAAGCCGGTTGGCGCGCTGCGCAGCTCCGCGCAAACGGCTCACACTGGTTAACGCGTTATTTGTCTATGAGCACACATATTACGCTGTGTGAAGCATTGCTCAGCTACGGGCACACAGTTTCAGCATGTTAAAGTGCTGCTCAACTCCAGGCACTCATATTACACCTGTTAAACCACTGCTCACCTGCGGGCAGTCATACTCAACTTGTTGGAGCGCTGCTCAGCTATGGGCACTTATAAAATTATTTTTTTTTATTGTCTCAGATTTCTTCAAAAATACATGGCCCATTTCTTTACATTTTACTTGAATTATAGTTATATATATATACATATATGTCAGGGGATTGTTTCGTGCTTATTTCACTAAAAATAGAAAATGATGTTGTTGGGGCCGAACCGTGACTACCTCCTCTTTGGCCAACGTCTCTACCGCTACGCTATTGCTACTTGGCTTAATTTGCATATTTAGATCTTGTATGCTTTTTCAATGACTGCTAACTGTGGCTGAGCGGAGGGCACACCCGCGCAAATGAGCGCAACTATGGGCAAACATTTTTGAAATTATAAAAAAAAATTAAACTGTTGATTTTTACATTTTACATTACAGTTGGGCTTATGGTCTGTGGGGGCATGTGTGGTGTTGTGTTTCTTGACATTTCCGCGGACTCGCTCGTGGGAGTTTACTTTCAGGACTGTGACTCTTCTGGGGGCGTGTCCCTATACAGAACTCGCCGTGTGGACACGCCCCCTACTTTCCTACACGGACCGTGTTAGCCTAGGGTGTGATTCAGCATGCCCTCATGAATATGCATGGCATGCTGACGTAACACTGTTTAACTGCAGCCTCCGTGTAAGACATATTAACTCTTACACGGAGGTTTTGTGAATCCTGGGGGTTGTTTAATACTTTTGCCCTTTTTATAAATTATATGTGGAAAAAGCTGCGGTGGTGCAGCGGTAGCATTGTCGCCTCACAGCAAGAGGTTCTCCTGTTCAGTTCTTGGCTGGAGTGCCTTTTGTGTGGAGTAAGTATGTCCTCCCTGCAGTCGAGTGGCGTTCGAAAGACATGCGTGAATGGACGTGCCTTCGTTAAAGGTTGGACTTCGGGCTGGCACCTCGGCACCATAAAAATCGACTGCCGGAGTTCCGCTGTGGCGACCCCTAACTGGGAAAAGCCAAAAGAAAAACAACAACATAAATTATATGTGGAGTCTTTTTTGCCAACCAATGAGTACTTTCAAAACATTTAAAAATTCTCCAATTGTCCTTCAAAATTTTCAAAATGTTAACACTATCCACAGTATATGTAGTCATAAAAGAACTTGTATATTCATTTTGTACTCTCTTAGAAGCACTAGTTCTCCCCTCGTGTGTCTATTTCTAAATAAAGGGTCCAAACTACCCCTCTCCTCTCCCTTTTTGATTTAACCTCACTAAACACATTTTGTAGTAAACCCAAGGGGTATCTTCAAGATAAAAACATCTGCGTAAGCTTGTTACCTTCTTGTTCAAAAATCACATCTTCAGATACTAATCTAGTTAGATGAACAAAATGATCCTTTACAATATCTGTCTTCTGATGTGATTACTTGAAAAATGTAAAAGACTGTTTGAATATGTTAGTTTTTGATAGATGTTACTAATCAGGTCACTTTGGTTTAAATCCCATGCTATTTCCATATCTAGGTAGTTAATACTGTGTATTCCTACTGAAAAACTAAATTAAAAAAAAATGTTGAGTTGTTTATATATTCAGTAAATGGAACTATATCAGTATGGGGGCCCTTCCACAAGATAAATACATCATCCAAAAGTCTTAAATAAAGGGCCCATGGTGGGGGGTCATATTTGTGGAAAATATAATGACGTTCCCATTGTAACATTACAATGTTTGCAAAGATGGGGGTGCACACCACCCCCATCGCAACACCCTTCTTTTGCATAAACATCCACTACTAAATGGTTAAGAAACTGATGAACTGAGGAGAGATTCTTCTGCATGCGTGAACAGATAACAGTGCTACTACTGTATTCCAACCAGCAGTGGGAAGGTACTACTCTTGGGCAGTTTGACTGCTGGCTGGAGTTCAGAAACATTGCACTAGCACCTTCAGCTTCACTCATGGTAGTCTCAGTAGCATTAATGTGCACGGTCTCAGTGGGATGAAGATTTCTAGCAATGCAGACGGCATTAGTCTTTTCAGCCAATGACTTTATACTAAAACTTAACAGTCTCATCTCCAAGCTATAGTACAGTATCACATTCTAGGATACAGTTATTGCAAAACAGTTATTCTATTCTAATACTGGAACAAAAGTAAAGTTTACTTGATGTGTTGTACTCTACAGCTACTTAGTTGGTTTAGCTGTTCCATATGCACCTATATGGGCCCATTTTGTTTAAATGCTGGTCACAATTCACTGATTGCATAAGTACAAGCATTGAAATGTCTTATTTACATTGGTTGTTGCGATTCCTTTTTTTGGCAGGGGGACTTACAGCAATTGCTTCTAACTCTGTAATGCCGTAATTTAAATGCTCTATTTTCTGATGTTTGTTATAAACATTTTGTTAGCAAAACTCCAGTTAAATGTATAGGTTGAAATTTTCTTAATTTCAAAACTTATTGTGTGTGTGCTTTCTCTCCCACTTGTATACCTTTGGGATTTCTGTTTTGTCATACTCCACTTAGTTTCACTGTTTCTTTAATGAAATGCTTAATATTTAATTGCAGTGGCTGTGGGGTTTCCATCAACTGAGATTAATGTGGTCTTCAAATTTTGATGATTTAAGAGTAAAAGAAAAATGTCTCTTTTTTCACTAGTTTTCTCTTTGATTTATGTCTGTATGATCTCAGCGATAGTATACTTACAGACTGAAGTAGGAAGCGGAAAGGAAGAAGTCCTCACAGTGGTGGTTGCACACGAATGACAAACGCCATGTTGATTTAGCTTGTTTGATTTGTTGTGTTGCAGTGTTTCGTGTGTGTACTTTTTTTGAGTAGAGCCGGTTTAATGGCAGTGCTTTTTATCCACACATACTGGGATCTGATGTTTTATTACACATTTATGCATTTGTTAATCAGACAGATAAGTACTTTTCATTATGATCAAGACTACAGCTGGCTGTATTTTATATGCTGACATATTTAGTCTAGTATAGTCTTAAAGTCAGCAGCAGGTTTTTGTGAATTTGCACTGACTGTTTCAGTGTATGGAGAACTGACGCAATCTCTTTTATATGCATTAGGAAATAAGTTGTAACAAAAACTGTTAAATAACAGTAGATTTAAGAAAAACAAAATCACACCAGCCTATATAAAATAACACGTATAGGTAGGTAACAGCTTGATCTCTCACATACACAGATCCTTTACCCATTTGACAAGACATAGCATAGATTCATGTTTTTACTAATCTGATAACCAATGAAGACAGTTGAGAAACTCGGCTACTTCACCCAATAATGTGGGACACTAACAATGTTCTCCGTTAAGGAGACTTTCTACACATATCACCAGTGAAAAGTTGCAGTCACCCATCAAGTCCTCCAGACTGTCATTGAAGGTTACTATGGAAATATTATGCTTGATAGGTAAGGACAGCCTATTCCAGAAACAGAGTTCACATGTTTTTGGGTATCTGTCTCAGTGGAATACTTAAAAAAATAGTGGTCTGCAATATTTTATTCCTTTCAAATTAATATGACAGTTTGATATTAAAAAAATATGTACTATTCAGTTTAGCATAAAAATGGTCAGATAAAAAAGTTATGCCTTGCAGATAAATGTGCTTTCTGACTTCTTTATCATGCAAAACAGATGATGTGTTGATGAATCTGTAGTTAGTACCCTTTCAAGGGTGTACCTTTTCTGATGTCAGACAAGAAAAAGACTCTTAATTACTTCTGTATGACATCTGATAGGGGCAATACATCTTTCACTTTTGTCCTTTATAATGCAAGTATATTCAGATAACCAGCATTTAAAGATCATACATAAAGTGACAAAACGTTGTTTAATTTTTCATAAAAAGTGCTACTAGTACTTGCAAACACCTTTTCATCTAACGATAAAACTTAAATTCTGCTATTTTGAGAAAATTGTTGTTTAAAAAACTTCAGAACACTGAAGCATGAGACAGTCATGCCATATTTATGGCATTAATATTAATATGCCAGCAGGTGGCTTGTAAATCACTTTGGGGGGGGGGGGGGGGCAGGTCTAGCTAGAATCATTTAGTGTGACTAAATGTTTGTGAAACACTTACTTAATTGCCAGCCTGTTAAATGAACACTGTGACAAAAAACTTTAACAAAGAGAAATAAGACAAGGAGAGGCCCCGTTACATACGCAGGCAGGAAAGACAGAAACTTGAGTAGGGAGAACAGAGGTAGTGAGAAGGATGATGGCTCTCTCCCTAGTGTTGTATTCGTTTTGGCATATGGACGTCAATGTATGGAATAAGGAGGTGGCGGACTTGCAGAGAACATGTGATAGGTTTGTGTGGCAGGGGTGGGGGGGTGTAGTATTAATAAAGTTTAGCTGAGTGAGTAGAAAGAATTTGGAGGGTAGATGCTACCTGAACTGAAAAGGTGTAAATATGACTCAGTAACTGTGAGGATTGGATGTGGTTTCTCTGAGATGGGAGAAGAGGCAGGAGGAATGGAATATGATTCAGGACAGTAGAAAATATAGGAGGATACCGAGAGATGGAAGTATACTTAGAAGTGTGTCTGTGAACGATGCAGGGATTAGGCAGGTTTTCTGGGAGGCTGGATGGCAGGATGAGATGGATCTTCGGGGAAAGACATTCTGAGAGAAGAAGGTGAGGCTTATAGTATGCTGAGGATACAATGTAGAGAATTTAGGTATTTTCAGAGTTTGAAGGAAAGTGTGTCTTGGAGGAGGGGAGGATTACATATTGTACCTAGCAGTGATCTACCAAGTTAGGAAGGATGTGGGAAGGACTGTTGAGGGACAGAAGAGCTGTTATATCAAGAGACAATGGGTGAGATGGAAGAAAGGGGAAACTAGGTAATTCACAGGGATTTAAATTAATCTTCACAGACTTTTTTCAATGTCAGCACAGAAGTATAAACTCGAGAAGCATATTACCTAATTCCTAAAGGTAGCTAAACCCAATAAGAGAGCAGGACAAACCCTGTACTCCTATAATATAGCCAAACTTTGGAATAGCCTCCACTCATCTATCACACAACTGGACTCCCTAAATTCCTTTAAAACAGCACTAAAAACCTACTATTTACAAAATCCAAGATGTACATGTGAAATACCATCTAAACCCACATAACCCCAAATCTCATTGCACCAACAAGCTACACAGGCAACTATTTCAAGTTTGCCCCTGCTTTTTCTATATTTTGACTTGTTATAATTATTTGCTGTAACTGTCAGGCCTTTACCAAAGGCTTGTATATTAATGGTATAAACTTTTTGCTGTGCCGTATTTTTGTTTTGCTATATTTGTGTTATATCTGCTTGCTTGTTTTTAACCATGGAGCTTTTCTCCCCGGGCCTCCACTGAAAATGAGCTCTTAAACCCAGTGGACGTTCCCGGTCAACAAATGTCAATAAATAAATAAATAAATAAATAAATACAGGTCACGCAGCATGGCAGCAAATAGAACAGCAAAATATTTGACAAAGTAAAAGATCAGAAAAGTTGATTGACATTTAGCATGTTCAGTATAAGTGACATGACGCAGGTTTAGTAGTAGTCCAAGTAAGATATATAAATGCTCTTAATTGCATATGTTCTCAGTACATGAATACTCCTGTTATATTTTATTCTGCAACATTAGCCTCATAGTTACTAACTTTATATGAAGGTAAGTAATTACTAACTGGACTGAATTGCAACAATTTTCTTTTTCTTGTTGGTAATGTTAATACATTATATAAAATCTCGTCATGGTTGTTACCTCCCCAGGCTCATCCTGAAAATGATCCAGTGGACCAGTGCTCTGCCATACTTAAAGTAAATACTTTACATATTTATTTCTGTATTAATTTATTCCACAATAAACTTTATGTAGATCACAGAATATCGGATGATATCAAATTCAAAAAAGTTGCACATTAGAAAACCCACACTAAATGTATTTATTTATTAATTATCTTTACCAGAAAAGTCCAGCTGGGCACAAGGCCCTTTTTCAGTGGATGCCCAGGGAGAAAGGCTCCATATAAATAAAGTTAGAGAAATGCATTCTACAATTACAATTTTCACATACTAAGATATTGTATGTGGATATTAATAATGGGTCTAGTTAAACGAATGGCACTTCCATCAAAAATGCCGTTCAGCGAATTCCCCCCACTAATTTTATATACCAACTCCAAGATCGCACTACAGTGAGGAAAGGGCAAATTTTACAGCCTTCACTGCATGGCAATCTTACTATGAACAGTTCGCTGAATGGCATGTTCGATATAAATGCCGTTAGCTAAACTGAATTTTCGAGTATATAATATAGACCCAATAATAATACCCAAGACATTATACATTTCCATATAATAGTAAGACATGGTATTAAAAAATGCTTCCTGAATGCACTTAACATGTATTAGGAATAGTACATTGTATTAGTGTTTAAACAATGCTATAGTTTCATATGGTTCAATAGAATTTTAAGTCCAACAATTGCCATGAGGGTAGCAGTGCTAGTTGGTAATTTTATCGTGGAGGGTACCTACAGTATAGCCAAGAGTTAAGGGTGAGTTATTTGGGTTTAGTTTTGAAGATGAGTGAGTCTTCATTGAGTCTAATAGAGAGTGGGATGCAATTCTAGGCCTGGAGATATGTGTGGAGTACAGAGTACCTCCAGCTGTGTTGCTGGACTTTTGAACCATAAGATGTTTATCACTAGAGTGGAGTTAGTTTGGGGTGTAACCCCTGGTAGCAAAGAGCTGAGGGCAGGACTCCTCTCAGAATGATGCATTATACTGTGCGCTACTTGTAGGTGAGAGAACTTGATGGTAGTTGGGTAGCTCTAGCCAGCTGGGGTACATAAGGGCAATGCAGTGATGAGTAGATTAAACTTTATTGGCTACACATTTGGCTATTTCATTGTAGCATTTCTCTAACTTGCTATTCTTTGAGGCCTGGAGTTTGGTGAAAATTGATCAAGCATATAGGAGGGTGGAAAGAAGGAAGGATTGTCCTGCTACTTTCAATGAGATGGTGTTTAATTCTGTAGAAGAGACCCAACTTTTGTTGTGTTTTTTGATAACTTGAAATTTGACTTGCATATTCAACAAGCTATCATTAATAGTGACACGTAGTTTAGTTTTGGAGACTACTTCAGTTATAGAATTGTTGGGAGAGGAGGTATTTGAAGTTTATTTTTGCAATCTATATTAGATTTAGTGGTGAAAAGCAGTACATTTTCTTCATAGGATTTCAGATGAGGTCAGATTTGGTAAGCAGATTTTTGAAAGGGTTGATGGAGTCCTGACTGAATTGTTGAAGTTGAATAGGTTTCTAGGCTGAGTACATAAGAGTAAAACCATCACCATATTGGATTAGGTTGGCATGCTTAACAGTAATGTGCAAATTGTTAATAAATATGTTGAACAAGAAGGGCCCACGTATTGCCCCTTGGGGTATGCCAGCGGACACTGTTAGGAAGGTGGAGTAGCTTCATTTCCTTTTAGCAGCTTGCAGTCTGACAGGTAGCTTTGGAACAGGAAGAGAATGGGATGGGATAGCGCTAAGAATCCTAGTCGAAACAGTAGCATGATGGGATAGCGCTAAGAATCCTAGTCCAAACAGTAGCATGCCATGGAGCCTTTATGAAATGTTTTTGATAAGCCTAATAGTAGTGAGGTGGCAACATTTGTTGCAGTGCACTTTTGCTTGATGAGGTCTATGAAGTTGATGAATGTAGTATTAGTGCTGTGATTTGGCCTGAATCCATGCTGGCTAGGAGAGCATAGAATGATGTGAAGTTGTTCAATGTGGATTTATTTGTCCCGGATTTTGCCATCTACAGCATAAAAATCAAAACAACCCTCAAAAGTTTTGGGCAGGTATAAATAAACTACTGCACCCGGGACAAACCACCACTCCAACCTCCGTAGCCTGTATTGATAATCCCCCGGAGGATATTGCTAACTCCTTCAATAGTTTCTTCACTGAGACTATCCAGTGGCTAGCTAGCCAGCTAGCTCCAAGTTGCCTTAGCTCAAAGGCAGCTGTTCCCAGTACCAAATTCTCCTTTAGCTTTCAACCAGTTTCCTCATCCTTTATTCAATCCCTAATCAAAACATTAAAACCTACTACCCTATCTGTTGATCTTCTGCCCGCTGAGTATCGGCAAAAAGCTGCAGATGCCATAGCATACCCCATCTCCATTCTAATCAGTCAAACCATAACAGAAGCTACCACTCCATCCATCTGGAAAATATCCCATGTTATACTGCTCCATAAAGGTGGCAGGTCCACTAAACTGTCAAATTTCAGACCCATAGTATATTGTCACCACTGGCTAAAATTATGCAAAAGTGCATCCAAAGACAACTGCTGCAATATCTGATTCCGAACAATTTCTTGGCTAACTCTTAGCATGGCTTCAAGCATTATCATAGTACCACTACAACCCTCCTAGCCTTCTCTAACACCGTAAACAATAACTGAAACAATAACAATTTATCCTCTGCCCTCTTTTCAGATCTCTCCAAGGCTTTCGATATGATTGACTACCAACTATAGCTTTACTGGAGCGTTTCTCCCCGGGCCTCCGCTGAAAACAGGCTCTGTTGAACCTAGTCGGACATTCCCGGTCAACAAATGTTAAATAAATAAAATAAATAAATAAAAATAAAAAAAAACTACAAATCCACACTCTGAAATCGATTTGCTTACATAGTCAAGCCCTCCAGTGCTTCCAATCATGTCTGAGTGGTAGACAACAGGCCGTCCTATGGCAGAACAAACTACCCATTCCCCTACCTAACACCCTGAGAGTCCCCCAGGGTTCTATACTAGGACCTCTTCTGTTTTCCATTTTTATTAATGACCTCTAAAATGTCAGCCCAGATGCAAATTGGATTCAATATGCGGATGACTCCACTTTGATTTGTTCTGCTACCTCCCAGTCAGATCTGTGGACATTATCCCAGAATGCTTTTAATATAGTTTAAAATTGGCTTTCCAATCATTGTCTGATCTTAAACCTCAACAAAACGAAGCTGCTACTTTTCTCCCCTACTTGTAGGCCCCCCACATTATTCCTTTCCATAAAATCTAATAATGGCACCATAATCTCCCCAGACGCCTGTATGAAACTCCTAAGTGTTATGGTAGACAACAACCTTAAATTTGATATGCATGTCAATCAAACTATCAAAAGCATCAATAAAAAGCTTTGCTCACTTTATAAGATTAAACCTTTCCTAACGCCCACCTGCTAGAACTGCCATCACATGCTCTCATCTACTTTCAACTCTTCTTTATGCTTCCCCTTTACGTACCAACTTAAACAAACCTGATCTTAATAAACTCTCTAGCTGCTATAATCACATTGCCAGATTTGCCACTGGCATGCCCTACAGGACACACCACTGTAATAACCTAACTTATCATGGGTGGCTAGAACTGCCCAGCCTAATTCAGTACAACCAGCTTATAGTGGCATATAAAGTACTTAACCAACCTGAAAATATACCAGCACTTAAAAACATTATCAACCCTTGCAGTAACCTCAGATCACTTCGCTCTTCTAAATAGACTCCTAGTTCAAACTGTCAAACCCAAGAATACAGCCAGTGACTCTGTTTGCCAACTCTGTTGGTAAAACCTGGAACTCACTTCCTGCTGACATTACTTTAGAACCCACCCTAAGTCAATTCAAGCCTCAAACAGTATTTTAAATCACACTGGCTATGTCCTTGCACCAAGCTTGACTAGCTCTCTCCCTATGAATGTGTGCTTATATTATTCATTTGCAACTCTCCTGCACCACATTTTTAGGTCTTTTACCTTATCAAATCTTAATTTTGAGAGATTGTATAACTTGCTTGTCTGAACAGAGTCTGCAAACTGTGTTTATCATGTATTATGTAACGTTTCTTCTGTCTGTAACTTGGAGCTTTTCTCCCCAGGCCTCCGCTGAAAATGGACATGTATCCAGTCGGACTATCCCGGTCAGCAAATGTAAAATAAAATAAAAAAAAATAAATAGTCATGGGAAAAATATGGCAGATGTTTTGTAGTTGGGGACTTCAGTGATGTTGCTTCCTTTGTAAAGAGACGGGATGTAAGATTTCTTCCATAGGGGGGCATAAAATTCTTGTATAGTTCTCTATTTATGTGAATAGTTATAGGATATGCTATGGCTTCAGAAGCAATTTTGAGATAGTTGCCTGGTAAGTTATCATTAGCTAAGGTGGTAGGATTGGGATTAAGTTTGAGGATGCACTACTATATGGTACAGGTAGGAAAAGAGCTTTGGAAGAAGGCATTTGAATTGTTGATGGGTTGAGTAGTAGTTTGTGGATTATGATTGTTAGTTTTATTGAATAATGGATTTATGGTGTTTATAAAATGGGAGTTTATGGATCCATATTTATTTTTTTATTTTATTTATTTAACATTTGTTGACCGGGCTAGTCTAGCTGGATATATGTCCATTTTCAGTAGAGGCCCGGGGAGAAAAGCTCCAAGCGCCATATCAAGGCATGAGTTGGGCTGTTGACCAGTAGCATAGCTAGGCGAGGGGGGAAATGCCCCAGGTATAAAGTATTGGAGTGAGCACGATTGGCTGATCATGCTCTCTAATGCAATCCAAGCCAAACCTGAATGGTGTAGTAGTCCATGCGTGGTCTAAACTGTAGCAGCTGCTTGCTACAGTTTAAAAGGAAAAAATCTCTCTCATTCTCTCTTTTTTTTTTTTTGATTAACACCTGAGTGTTTTAGGGCACCATGTAGGCAGGTGGGATATAAATTCTAGCAACTCTTTGCTATATTTGTAGCAAGCATTTTGCCACAGTTCAAAAGAAGAAATTATTTTTTAATAAAAGGCGTTCATGGAAGGTCCTAGATGGAATATCCTTTTTTTTGATTTGCTGTTTAGTCTGTGAGGGATGGATTTGCAATTATACGCTTGAAGAGGAGGTGAGGCACTGGTTCATGGTACCGGCACAGGGAGCTGGTTGAGTTAGTTATACTTCTGCTGTTGACATCTACACGGAGTTAAGATTTTTTTTGATGGAACTCCAGAACTTGTTTGAGTTTTTATAATGAATGCATATGAATTATATGAATGAATGAATGAATAAATATACAATTACATGAATGGTAACTCTGTCTACAGCCACTGTATAGAAAAAACCTGGAACTCTCTTCCTGCCCACATAACTGACAACAAATCCCCATCACAGTTCAAGAAACTTGTTAAAACTCACTTTTTGAATAATTGACTGTGCTCCTGTATCCCCCCTGGCTAATGTCTCATTAGAACACTTCACCTAACTTAAGTAACTCTGCTAAGCCAACCAGTCCTAGTACTGCACTCACTTAGGACTTTTAATCTACTGCTCATCCCATATCCCCAGGAGTTAGGGAAAACTACCTCAGCAATATTGTGCTTTCATTAAGCAACTAAAACCAGGAGAAGACATATTGTAAATCAATTTGTTATCCTTCTCAACTAAAACCAAGTGAAGACATATAGTGAATCAGTTTGTTATCCTTCTCAACTATAGCGAGCATCATCTGCCCTCTCGGAGCCTTATTCTACGTCTCTCTGCTTTTACTCTGATAGTAAATCTATCACAGGAATCCTAAACTTAGGAATATCTTCTAAAATTTAATATTGTATTGTAGAGAACGAATGTATTCTATCTGTTAGTTAATATGTATGTCAGAGTCTCTTCTATGGAAGTTGTATGTCAAAACTCTGTCCTTAAAACTATGTTTTGTAAAAAAATTGTTCTCTTGGAGCTTTTCTCCCCGGGCCTGCACTGAAAATGGACTTGTAATCCAGTTGGACTCTCCTGGTCAACAAACGTAAAATAAAATAAATAAAATGCTTTGTGACTCAAAGTGGCAGCACATTTTGTTTATTTTGTTTTTTGTTTTTTTTTTTTTTTGTAAGATTGTGGATGTATCTAAAGTTTTGATGGTATTGTGGACTTAATTTTTTGTTGCTAGATTTTTTAGGCCTTGCCCCTTTTATGAATGAGCAGTTTGTTGTCAGAGGACAGCCAGGTGGTGGTGTTATGCTTGACTCTTTAAATTAGAAACTGATTGTTTAGTACATTAATGGAAAGGTGTATTAAAGAAAAGAACAGCACCTTCTAGGGGAATGGGTTTTAGTCTATTCCAATTAATTGATTTTAGAGTATATATATATATATATATATATATATATATATATATATATATATATACTGGGATAAAGGTGGTTACACTAGACATTTCAATAAAGTAATATCTTCTTGGTACGTGCATAGTACTTTTAATTGCAAAGGTGGGGAAATGATCATTAAGCCTGTCTGGTGAGGTACCTGAGCATGATATTTTGTTTAGATTGGTGGTTAGTATCCAGTCATAAAGGGATTGTTTACTATTGGCCTTGTTGAACCTAGCTGGGCTTTGGATAATTTGAGTGTAGCCAAATAGGGTTAGTGATATAGTGGGACGAGTCAGTAGCATACCTTTCAACTGTCCAGATTTTTGGCTCATGTTTTTGGTCTGTTCCTTGTAAAAGCTATGGTTTTCTGCCAAATCACTGGGATGATCTGAAGATTGAAGTCACTAAATAATGACATACATTTGAGTTTCTTTCAGGAAATGCATGTTAAAATAAACCTTTTTACTCTAGCAGCATTTTAAGTTTATAAGAGCGTTATTTAAAATATGTCCCCATGTTTGGGCCTTTATTCTCCCATTTGGCCAGGCTTTGTCCAGATTTCTTACACTAAGATGTTGAGAGGTAAGGTCAGTAGTGAAGGAGAACTAGTCTGTGTTTGTGTCCTAAAGAATGTTTGTTTCCTAAGAGATGCTTGATGTTATCCAGGAAAGAATATCTTCAATAGTAGTGATGTTGCCTCCTGGTGGGATATATAAGACAATGATACATACATTTTTCTTTCTGTGTGTTAAATCTGGGAAAGGACATGAGGATTTCATCCTTTCTGAAAACTGATGGATTGTCAAGGTATAGTGTGTGTTCAAGAGTACTGGAGAACATTATAACAATGCCTCTTTCCTGCTTTTTTCTTTATACGAGTGAGTCTGTGGATAATATAGCCAGGGGGAATCATTTCCCCAACTTTGATGCCTGGTTTCAGCCAGGTCTCAGTGATGGTGTGAATGTGTGGTGAGTGCATGGTTGGCTACATGTCAGTCCATTATTTTGTTAGTAATGCAGTAATATGGAGAAACTTCAGCTCTGAATGGGTAGTGGATGCATTTTGTCGGATGGGAAGGGGGGAGAATCATATTTGGTCAATGGGGGGATGGTCCAAGGTTAGGATGAATGTCACCACAGAGCTGGAGTTTGTGTGAGAGGCTGTAGGAGAACAGCTCCTTCTGTTTTAATTTTGTATTACTGTAAAGCTTGTTTTGCAGAGGCGAGGGTCCAGCATAGGAGTATTTAAAGAGGTGAATATAAGACTTGTGAAAAAGGCTGTCTGACTGAGGAGAGGCATGATGAAATGTGGAGAAGGAAGGTGGACATGATATGAGAAGGAGTATGTAAGAAGACTACATGAAGTTAGAAATTTTTAATCAAAAAATGAAATGAAATGGCAGAACTGTAAAACTCTTGACACCACACCAAAAAAAAAAAAGACGACAAGTCCACCTTGAAGAATAGCTCAAAAGTACCACCACTGGGCTCTTTCCTTCTGACAGTTGCAGAACTTCTGCAAATACTGTAAAAATGCTATGTTGAATTTTTTTTTGTCTGAAACAGCACTCACATAGGCACGTTACAACACATGCCATGCTTCCTTCAAGTCCCATCGTAAAACACATCGCAGAGAACTGATACAGTTACTACCAATGCTGAGCTTTACTGAATCCATACCAAAGAACTAAAAACTACAAATTGTATTTTAGATTACATATAAAATATAAAGCTTTTGAAATTTGCTGTTAAAATGTCAGCTTTACAAACAAGAGTCTGCACTTTTGAACATCAAACTTTTAAACAGGAGAAATAACTGTCTCAAAACAGCAGCACATTACAATGACTCAGCTGCTATAGAAAGCTGAAACGATCCAAATCATATTTACATTTTGTGATTCAGCAAAGTGGAAGGCATTAATCTGAATTTCTTGATTGCCTAGTTTGATTGTTCTTAACCCTTTGGATGGCTGTAACAAAATTACTCATAGGATATTAAAGCTCATAGGCTCGTACTAAGCTAACTGCTCTTGTGAGCCATTTTAAGCCTAGCCAATTCCTTGTGAGAATCAAACCCTGCACTTTGTGTTTGTAAGGCAAACACCTTAACCATTAAGCCACCCTCCCAGCCCTTTACTGAAACAGAAAAGTGCCTTAGGCAAGAGCTTTCATACTTAGTTACCTGGAGCCTGAACTAAAATATTTTGTCATAAAGCATATACTGTTTTCATTGAATTTATAGGTAACAACCTTTTGATTTTTTTATTCTGTGTCTGCTGAATCAGTAAAGAAATGAAATCAGTTCTTCAATGTCAAAATAGAGGTTACTTAGTGAAATATGTAAGATTTTTACTTATTCCACATTTTAAAAGTAATTTTCACTAAAGGAATGAAGAACTGCAGTGGTCTTAAGCAAATAGACATCCTTAAAATATGCATCCTCTGAATGTACAGGGGCATATAGGTTTGTTATTGTGATTCCTGCTGGCCTAGGTGACAAAGCTGCATTTGGAGTTCTGTGGAATCTGTTTAACAGTAATAAGTGGTTTTACTGCCCTCTTGTGGTAGCTCACTTATTTGCATTAAAATTCCAGTAATCAGAATGCATTATCCCTCATAATACACATGAATTAATAATATTTCATGGACCATTTAACAGTTACAGTTATAAGTTATTTGAAACATGGTTCTGAAAAATCTTAAAAACATATTCCATATATTAATTAATCAAGCCTCTCATGCAGTGTTAAGCGAGTGATATTCCCCATTGTGCTAACTGCCTGGAACTCAATCTTCCTTTCCACATAACAGATCCTGCATCAAACCTTAAAACCAAAGTGCCTGTATTATAGGTCCCAAACATTATTTGCTTACTCCTTTAACATTCGTAGATGAAAACGTAAGTTTTGCAAAGAAAATGGTGTGTACACTAATCGGGTGCTATAGTTTAGGTCGGTTTACTATCAAAATCCCGAATGCTCTGCAAACAGGATATTGGATGGTAAATGGTCGATTGCCATGTTGCCGACTGTCAGTTGTTCATATCAGCAGATGCCACTGTGTATTCACTGATATAAAGTCGATATATGGGCTAGAGATCACGGTACAATGCGGATTGGGACATTCATCCCTTTCCTCACTGTAGTGTGATCTCGGAGTTGGAATATATAGTTAGTAGGGGTGTGGGGGGTGCAGGGGAGCTTGCCCCCCAGCGAAGATGTAATGTAATTTTTCCACTGTATTTTTTATGTTCGACATTAACATTGAGTCTGTAGTTGTCGGGTATTTGAGTCAATGGTGTAAGCAGACTTTACTTAACATTTGCATATTCCTTTTATGTTTATGACCGGGAATGCAATTGTTTTCCAACATTTTGATAGTAAACTGTTTAGGTCCCCCTTCTTCCATAGCCCTATAAAAATAATTTCCTTGTTCCCAATACTGACCCAGTTAATACAATATAAATCAAATTGTTAATTACTAAGGGGTTTGCAAACATTTAGTCACTATCAAATGGCGCTGACCAGGAAAATGGCTCTGTAAGGTGAATGATTGTTCTTGGCAGGGGCTGGTCAGCATCATGGTTCAGTTCTTAGATTTTGTTACTATTTTCAATCTTGTAATCCCACAGAGCAGTGGAAGTTCTGCCCCACCCCTTTGAGAGTGAAACAGTTTATTTATTCCCCAGTACTAAAATGCACCATTTTAAACCTCACTAGTAAGGCTACAGTTGTCCCAGTTAATACAATATAAATCAATAATTGTCTTTAATTACTAATGGGTTTGAAATCATTTAGTCACTAACAAAAGGCACTGACCTGGAAAATGTCTCTGTAAGGTGAATGATTGTTTTTGGGGGCTGGTTAGCATCATGGTTCAACCCACTGCGTTTCCTCTCACTTTGCTAGGGCTCACTTCTCTCCCCTACCCTACCCCAAATCCTACCTACTCTTGTACTCCATAGCCATTCCTAGTCCTATATATAAACCAATGACAGCTCTCCTGCATCATCTTACCACCTGACCACTCAACCCATCACAATCTTTCTAATCCCTCCTTCCTTTAATTCCTACACCTGTAACAGCCAAGTTCCTATCACTATCTGGAAACTACTTCCCAAATACTAGCATACCTACACACTTTCTCTCTAACAAAAACTTGGCAATTACCCTAAACATACTACTTCAAATTATCACCTCTTATACTAGTACCAACCTCTCTTTAACAGCTTTATCAAACCTACATTTAATTTGTCGCCTCACAGTAAGACGCTGTCTGGTTCGAGACTCAGTTAGAGCGTCTTCTGCGTGGAGATATGCGTGAATGGGCGTACTTTCGTTGAAGGTTGTGCATTAGGGCTGGCAACTCAGCACGTAAATCTCAACTGCCAATCATTAGCGGACCGGAGTTCCGCTGTGGCGACCCCTAACTGGGAAAAGCCAAAAGACACACACACCAAACCTACATTTAATTAAAAGCCTTAACATATCCTAACCAGTCAAGGTTTGCTTAGACTATATATTCATTTGAAATATCATATTTATACTCCTCTCTACTGCTATAATTGGAAATGATTAATGTTTTCTATTCTGCTATCTTCTTGCCTGTCTTCTACCAAATAAAAATACCACAATGTTTTTTAGTTATATATCTAATGAGTTTCATATTACTGTCTGTAGTAAGGCTTAAGAAATTTAATGTTTTCTGTTTTACATTCCCCTTTCTGTAAATTGCGATTGTTGGCAAATGTCAGACATTTTGTATATTGTTTGTAAATCTTTTAAAAATTTGTACTATTGTTATGGAGCTTATCTCCATGGGTCTCAGCTGAAAACGGGCTACTTGCCCAGCCGGACTCTACCCAGTTATCAAATGTAAATAAAATAAATAAATAAAGTTGTTTACCTTCCTGCCCCATTGTTATAACCAAAACTGAAATATCCTCTAATTATTCTGCATATAAAAACTGTAGACATTTTTTATCTACCTCAATTGTAGCTGAATACTGTGATCATATTATTACTGAACCCAAGTGATGAATTATACAAAACTTCTTGCTCCTGCAGTGCACTAAAATGATATAAATCTCAGAATTGGCAGTCTATGATGCCCCTAGCTCCTACTTTTCCACTGGATCAGCCACCCCATCATCCATAATATCCAAACATCCATACGATCTCAACCAACTCTACTTAATAGCCCCCTCCCATGTAATATTCATTTGCTCACACACAAACTTGATAGCAAATGATAAATTCCATAGCCTCATAACAGTATTGAATCAAACAAAATAGTTACCACCTACACCGCATTCACTACACTACAACAATATGCTCCTGCTGTATTAATTGCCCAACTTACATCATATCATGTCGACCTAATAGAACCTATTCTCTAGCCTGCTACATCCTTCTGTTATCCTCAAAAATACAAGTTGAATATAATTTTCATCTCCCCGTCTCTCTCTAACCTATCTCCCACCCTGTACCCACCCTTTCATACTATGACCTCACCATCACCCCCCCCCCAAAATTTCCCTGAGTTATGATAAGTACATGGCCAAAATGATAAAAACTATAATCTTTATTTCATCTAAGCTATCTATCTCAGTGGAGACATTCATCCCAATCTCGGACCATGAATCACTCAAATCTACCTATCCACTCAATATATCAATCACTCCCCCACCACACTGCACCTACCAGGGAGAGCAGCTGACCTACTATTACTAAATATATATATTCAAAGCATTACTAAAAAAATCCATGATCTGCATGCCATCCTTTCTCTGTACTCACCAGATATTATAATTCTAACTGAAACCAGTGTTTTGCTTCATTTGGAGCTTGTTTTGTTTGTTTGGTATTTTCAACCAGTGTTTTGTTTCTTTTGGAGCTTGTTTTGTCTAACTGAAACATGGCTAAAACCTGAGTATATTAATAATGAAATACTGTCTCCAGGATATGACATCCTACGGAAGGACAGAATAGCAAAAAGGAGAGGTGGTATAGCAGTTTTATCCAAAAATTACCATAAAGTTGAGACTGTGGACCTAATCACCCCCAACTTTGACAATGCTGAAGTAATTTTTACCAAATTAAAAATTAACTCCAAAAAACAGGTTAACATAATTGGATGCTATATCCCACCCAGAGCAACATATCCACCTTGGAAAACTTATTGCACTGGACCTCCATTTCACTCCTACAGGAAACTATCATCATGGGTGATTTTAACATTGATTGGCCCACCTGCAACCCTATAAACCCCACTACTTATATCATCCTCCACGGATTTACTCAAATCATCCAATCTTCTACAAGAATAGACAAACCATCCAAAAGGCAATCAGCCCTTGACTGGATTTTGATATAGAGCAGACCACACCTCGAGTCCTGCTGCCTCCCAGATGGCCTGAGTGACCATCTACCAAGCTTTTTACTAAGATGTTATATTCATCATACAAAACATACCACCTACCCTCTAATAAAAAAACAAAAGAAACTTTAACACCATCAAATTCACATCTACCTTAAAAAAATTGTAACTGGACTCCACTCAGCCTAGATGTAAAATACTTTGACCTTCTACCTTTTTAGATATCTTGAACTCAGATGCTTCTCACAGGACAATGAGAACCAAATCTACTATTGATCCTTAGCTTAGTAAAGAAACTGGGTCACTGCTTAAAACCAGAGGCAAAGCCTGGGACGAATGGCATAAAAATAGATCCCAAACTTCAAAACAAATCTACCTAGAGCTTAGAAACAAAGCAAAGAAAGCAGTTAAACTAGACAAAATTAATTACTACCACAGCATACAAATAAAGCATCAAAATAATCCTCAAACGTTCTGGGCAGCTATTAATAACACACTGTTTCCAGGTAAATGTAGTACACCCTCCCCAACTACATCAAACAACACAGAGAACATAGCAACTCAATTCAATAAATACTTAATTGAGTCTAATCTACCCTGTCTAACCCCCAGGATCTCTCCCCCTCCACAGAACCACCCAAATCTCATAATAACAATGACCAATTTACCTTTCACCCCGTCTCTATAGATGCAATAAAAATTGCTTAAAAACTAAAGCCTACAACACTGCCCACAGATAAACTACCTGTCTACTTTCTGCAAATTCCTGCTGAAGCAGTTGTCTGCCCTGTAGCTATTCTTACTGGCAGATCCATGTCTGAAAATGTAGTCCCTGTAATTTGTAAAACTTCTCATATTATTCCACTACACAAAGGGGGTGCTTCCACTGAGCTGACCAACTACCACCTGATTACCATTCTATCCCCTTTAGCCAAAATCATAGAGGGATGTATAAATTCACAAATAATGGACTACTTATATACTCATAATCTTTGGTCAAACACTCAACATGGCTTCTGCCCCTTCCATAGCATAGCAGGTCTGTATCAGCTATCTTTCTAGACCTTTCTAAGGCCTTTGACATGGTCTCACATAGTAAACTTGTTAATGTTATTTCTGATCTAAATCTCAGTAAATCCTTTATTGCCTGGTTCCAAAGATATTTAAATGGTCGGCAGCAAGCGAGCATCATTACTTCTGCCCTCTTTTCCCAGTCGCTTTAGGAGTTCCCCAAGGTTCCGTCCTGGGACCCCTACTGTTCAGTCTTTCTACTAACAATCTCCATACTTCTGCTCTACAGGCTTCTGTCATCCAATATGCAGAAAATTCCACAGTAATATGTGCTCCTTCCTCCTTACAAGAACTATACACACTAACTCAAGATTCCTTTCTTTCTGTTGAAGCATGGCTTACCAAATCCCAACTAATTTTAAATCCAAACAAAACTAAACTTTTGCTCTTCCAGCCTACAAGATTTACTGTGCCAAACCTCTCATTCGATATCTTGTCCAGGAATAAAATCACTCTCTCTCCTGTAATGCACACCAAATTATTAGGAATACAGATTGGGTAGTAATATGAAATTTGATACTCACATTTCCTAGACCATAAGGAAAGTACACCAAAAACAGGGTGTTCTATACAGAAATAAGCAGTTTCTTAAAAACTATATCTGTATCTTGAAAAAGCTCAGCACTACGCTGAGCGAAAGCGCTTGGTGTGATCGTTTTATTAAAATAAGAATTTTTACTTGATTGAAGCCTTTTATTTTCTGCTTGGGCAGAAGAAGGAACATTAACATTTCATCTGGCTTTTCTACTTCTGGACTTCCAGCGCCACCTTCCAGGTCGTGGAATAATTATTTTATTAGTTTCTTAAAAACACTAAGTCCACCATTGCACACACACACATCCTCTTAACACTCCTTTATGCCTCTCAAATTCTCATTAATCTTAGAAAGGCTGAATTATCCAAACTGGACTCCTGTTATAACACAATAGACAGGTTTGCCTCTGACTCTCCTTATAGGCCACACCACTGTACAGCTCCACAACAGCTTAACTGGTTGGAACTCCCTCACCTCCTCCTATACAATCAACTTAGCTTAGCCCATAAAATACTACATCAGTCTGAGAAAACTCTTGCAGTACAAAATCTACTACCAAATCTACTCCAGTAATAGACCTCACTGCTCCAGTAATAAATTCCTTCTTGAGGTAACTAAAGCCAAAAATACAGCTGGCGAATCCCCCTTCTCCAACTTCATACCAAAATATGGGATACACTAGCCACCCACATATCATGCACTTCTTCCTTAGCACAATTTAAAAAAAACATATAAACACTTACCTAATTAATACATGGCTCTGTTCCCATACCAATCCTGGTTAGTACTTATCCACAACATTTTATCCCTTTACTTGCATTCAATAACTCTATTGCAATCTTACTATTATCTCAAACTGTAGCTCTGTAGTTTAAGTTATACCATTATACCTAGTCTGAATGGACTTGATTATAACTCATCCTTACTTGATTCTCTCACATATGATATTTTTAATAATATCCACATGTACTCTCAATCACATATATTCTGCTGAGCTAGCTGTGTGTGTATATACTATGTTACCTTAAACTGAATGTACCTGTTTATCTTCTACATGTATGTTTAAGCGAAGTCCATAATGTGTCTTTATCTGCATTTTATATAGTTTTGTTCAAGTGGCGCTTTTCTCACTGGGCTTCTGCTGAAAAAAAGACTTGTGCCCAGTCAGACGTTCCCAGTAAAAAATGCAAAATAAATGTATTTGCATTTGATCCAGATATTGTAAATGTACAAGAGATATCCACATCACTATCCATTTTTCAAATGTGTTTTCCTGGTGGGTGCTGCAGTGGTGTATAGCTGTGCAGGGCAGAACAGACTTCCTTAATGTCAGTGAGAGTCCTCAGCTCTTTCTGTATGATCTCCTGAGACATATTCTTCCCTGTGTACTCTAGGGCTTTCTCCCATTGGGTTGTGCATGGTACACCACCCGTTTGAGGTGCTTAGGCGGTCATACTCAGAAGGTGCCCATATAAACTCAGCTAACTCTCTAAATATGATAGTGCAGCAGTTTTACTTCAAGATCTTCTCAGACCAGCGAACTTCTCCTGGTGAGTTAGCCGAGGAAACCTGCAGTCAAACCACATTTCCACTGAATGTATGGTCATTACCATGGGTGAGGGTGAGGACCTAGAGGTCAGTTAACTGAGACCTTTATCCTGTGACTTGGTCATTACCATTGGTGAGGGTGAGGACATAGAGATCAGTTAACTGAGTCCTTTATCCTGTGACTTGGCCTTTACCATGGGTGAGGGTGAGGTTGAGGGTGATGACACAGAGATCAGTTAACTGAGACCTTTATCTTGTGACTTAACTTTCCACTTATCATTTTTCAGTACATCAGAATTGTCCTTGTGGCACCCATCCTCTGGTCGGTCTTCTGATCTTGCCTACCTTCACATGAGGATACCGAAATTCTTTAATGTAAGTAAAAACTTGCTTCTTCCCTCCAAATAGCAATTGGAGAAAACCATGATCTCTGATTTTTCTGTCACCTGCTCATACTCACATTAAACCTATCCAGTGCATACCAGAGATCACAGTCACCTGACTCCAAAAGCACTTCCTTATGTGTAGGTAGCAGTGATGCACCCCTTATATCCCTAAATCAGACAATCTTCTAACATCAACCATGCCTTGATATCCTGTCCATGAAAGCCAAAATCAGAAAGGGAAACAAGACATAGCCTTTTATAAAGTCGTCCTCCCATTTTGAATACATTTGATATAGTACTGAGAATTCTGATATACCTTCTGCTCTTCAAATACAAGGACTTGTATGGTACACAACAGTGGGTCTGAGACCTTGTACTGTTGTAGCACCTACCCAAAGACATCCTATAATGCATGGTTAAACACGGTATCCACAGCAACGGAACACATGGAAACTAGACTGGTTCTTTTCCTATGATCCCTGCACTATCTGCATGGAAAAAAAACTAAATCCACAGGCCTATGGCCAGAATGAAACCCATGTTGCATGTCTTAAATTAGGGTCCCAGATATTAGAGGCTTCTTTCCCATACCATGGTTAGGGTTTTCCAGAGAAGTTGTAAATCATGATTTGCCTATTACTGGAAAACAACTTTTATCCCCCCTTGTGAAAGTGAGGGCAGTCACCCCATTTTGTCAGTCCTGAAGTGCTATCCTTTTTCTTGGTATGCGGCATTGAAAACAGACCAGTAGGCCTCAACAGTGTCCATCGCTTTCAGCATTTCTAACCAGATTTTTGCTATTTGGTATCTGGGTAGGTAGACTGGTCCAAAGTCACTTTTCAGCCATGATCCAGGCTTATATGCATAATGACATTAACAGTAAGTGTACAATGCAAGCATTTATATAAAGACATTAACAATAAGTGCATAGTACAAACAAGCAGTAATATCTGACAAGCAAAGCAATGAGGAATTATTTTTCACATTATTAAGGTTAAAACAGCTATAGTTATTTGAAGTAACAGAGATCGTCAGTACAGCTAGATAGGATTATGCCCTATGTATATTATATACAAAGAATGAGGTTACATACAGCAAATAAGCCACAGTATATGCAGTAGGTAGTAGCTTATGTCTCAGATTTATATAGTAAAGCATGAGTGTAACTCAAAGTACGTGTTAAGTTTTGGAATTAGTAATCACTTCTTAGGAATTATCCCTTAAACATTTGTACTCAACTTTAGTTAAAACAGTGCTCTAATAATGCCCATTTGATAGGTAACAAGGAACCTTGAGATTAACTTTTGAAGAGTGTGTTCCAAAAAGCTGTGCATAGTCTAGAAAAGGCAGATTCGCCAATGGCTGTTTTGAACATTTAGAGCTGGTAAAATGTTGCAGTTGTGTGATTTGAAATCAGTAAGTAAAGCACATCTAGTTATTTTATTCTCTGTGATTTGAAATCTTTGTGTATTACATGCAGAGAGGAAAGGCAGTAAAGGTAATCCGTATTCTAATTTTTGATGAAGGACATGGTTAGCGAGTGCTTTGTGAGCTCTAGTGGTTAGTCCATTCATTACTGTGATCTTGTCACAGGAGAACTATCTAATTATTACAGCAATGTCATCCACAGAAACTGTTCCAACCCCCTGGCTGTTTGACTCCTCAAAGTTGAGTATGTCCACTTGGTTCAGGAATTTCTTAAAGTGTACTATCTACTTTCTAACAATGTTATTAGTAAAAGTTTTTTTTTTTTCACTTACTTCCTGAGAACAACTGTGGCAGTGTGTGCATCCCCACCCTAAGTTGGTAGATGCTTTACCAGAGCACATAAAGAACACCCAAAGTAGAGTGTTTGTAGCTTCTCAACATTTTTCCTACACCCAGGGATTCACTTTTATGACTGTTACAGCCTCTACGATATGATATGGTGTAATATTTATGCAAATGAGAAAGCCAAACTAATAAATACAAAATAGCAGCTCCTGAGATATTTGAGAAATGCAGGCAAAGACACTGAATTATGGAAAATTTCACAATACAAAAATATGATCGCAATGAAGGAACATAGAACATAAGATTGTGAAAACAGAAGTTAAACAAATAGATGCTGTCTAACACAGGTTATGTCATAGCATAATGGATCAATGAATCCCCAAAGTAGAGAGAAACATGGGGAGCGGAAGACATCTTAAGAAGAAATATGAACATGGGTAAGAAAAAGAGATTTAATATGGTGCAATATTTATGCAAAGGAGAAACCAAAACTAATCAATTCAAAAAAGTAGCTCCAAAGATATTTAAAGACAAATATAGGCACATGCATCCAGATATGGAAATGTTTACAATACAAAAAAAAAATAAAAAACAAAGAAGGAAATAGAAAAGAAGATTAATAATGGAGAAGTTAAAGAAATAGAAACTGAAGCAAAGTGAAGGATTTAGTGTAAAAAATCCAACTCTGGAGAAGTTAAAGAAATAGAAACTGAAGGAAAGTGAAGGATTTAGTGTACAAAATCCAACTCTGGTAACGTCAGAGTATGATGGAACATTAAGTCCCCCAATTATGGAGAAACAGTGGAACAGGAAGCATCTGATCAGTTGCCACAAGAAGATACTTTGGAGCGTTCAGTAGTAACCCAGTACAAAAGTTCAGTTAGAGTTGCACAGCAAGGGAAGGAACACGAAATGGTGGCAACTCTGACACAGTCAATGTTGTCGACTGATAGGCTAGTGAGTTGCCATATGAACCACCAAGGGATGATGCAAAATGCAGCTGAAGACAATATATATCACAGGAAGATGTTCTGGACCTTTCTGTAGAATCCCCATAAAAACAGGGGATAAAGAATGTGCCCTCAGTTTAGAAGAAAAAGATCTAAGGGAAACGTTACTTGATTTAATAGAGGTGGAAAGATGTATTAAGATTGATGCAAGAAACAGATTACAGAAGTCAATAAGACTCATAATGTTAGAAGTCTGATAAAATGAACACAATAATCAAGAATATTAAGAGCGATTCATGTGATATAAAATAATTAAATAAGATATGGAGGGTGTATGCATGCCTGAAGGCAGGTAAAGGCTAGAACTGTGATAGTGAGGGTCGGAACTTTGAATGTTGGCAGTATGACTGATATAGGGAGTGAGCTAGCTGATATGATGGACTGAAGGAAGGTTGGTATATTCTGTGTGCAAGTGACCAGATGGAAGGGGAGCAAGGCTAGGTGTATCGGAGGCAGGTTCAAATTGTTTTATCATGGTGTGGATGGGAGGAGAAATGGCGTAGGCATTATCCTGAAGGAACAGTATGCTAAGAGTGTTTTGGAGGTGAAAAGAGTGTTGGATAGAGTGATGTTTATGAAGCTGGAAATTGATGGTGTAATGGTGAATGTTAGTGCATATGCTCCACAAGTTGGGTGTGCGATGGATGAGAAAGAAATATTTTAGAGTGAGTTGGATGAAGTGGTGATGACTGTACCCAAGGGTGAGAGACTGGTGATTGGAGCAGATTTGAATGGGCATGTTGGTGAAGGGAACAGAGGGGATGAGGAAGTGATGGGTAGGTATGTTGTTAAGCAAAGGTATGCAGAAGGTCAGATGGTAGTGGATTTTGCACAAAGGATGGACATGGCTGTGATGAATACGTATTTTAACAAGAGGGAGGAGCATAGGATGACATACAAGAGTGGAGGAAGATGCACAGAGGTGGATTATATCTTATGTAGAAGGGCCAGTCTAAAGGAGATTGGAGACTGTAAAGTGGTGGTAGGGGAAAGTGTAGTTAGGCAGCATAGGATGGTGGTTTGTAGGATGACATTGGTGATCAAGAAGAGGAGAATGAGTGTGAGGGCAGCACCAAGGATCAAATGGTGGACATTGAAAAATGGTAATTGTGAGTTCATGTTCAGGGAAGAGTTAAGACAGGCACTGGGTGGCAGTGAAGACTTACTGAATAGCTGGGTAACTACAGCAGAGCTAGTAAGAGCGATGGCTAGAGAGGTGCTTGGTGTGACATCTGGAAAGAGGAAGGAGGACAAGGAGACCTGGTGGTGGAATGAAGTAGTACAGGAGAGTATACAGAGAAAGAGGTTGGCGAAGAAGAAGTGGGATTGTCAGAGAGATGAAGAAAGTAGACAGGAGTATAAGGAGATGAGGTGCATGGCAAGGAGAGAGGTGACGAAGGCTAAGGATAAGGCATATGAAGAGTTGTATAAAAGGTTGGACACTAAGGATGGAGAAAAGGACCTTTACCGATTGGCTAGACAGAGGGACTGAGCTAGTAAAGATGTGCAGCAGGTAAAGGTGATAAAGGATAATGAGGGAAACGTACTCACAAGCGAGGAGAGTGTGTTGAGCAGATGGAAAGAGTACTTTGAGGGGCTGATGAATGAAGAGAATGAGAGGGAGAGAAGGTTGGATGATGTGAGGATAGTGAATCATGGAGTACACTGGATTAGCAAGGAGGAAGTAAGGATAGCTATGAAGAGGATGAAGAACGGAAAGGCTGTTGGTCCAGATGACATACCTGCGGAAGCATGGAGGTGTTTAGGTGAAATGGCAGTGGAGTTTTTAACTAGATTGTTTAATGAAATCTTGGAAAGTGAGAGGATGCCTAAGGAATGGAGAAAAAGTGTTTTGGTACTGATTTTTAAGAATAAGGGTGATGTGCAGAGCTGTAGTAACTACAGAGGGATTACATTGATCAGTCACAGCATGAAGTTATGGGAAAGAGTAGTGAAAGCTAGGTTAAGAAGGGACGCGATGATTAGTGATCAGCAGTATGGTTTCATGCCAGGAAAGAGCACTACAGATGTGATGTTTGCTCTTGTTGATGGAGAAGTACAGAGAAGGTCAAAAGGAGTTGCATTGTGTCTTTGTGGATTTAGAGGAAGCATATGACAGGGTGCCTAGAGAGGAGTTGTGGTATTGTATGAGGAAGTCGGGAGTGCCAGAGAAGTATGCAAGAGTGGTACAGGATATGTATGAGGGTAGTGTGACAGCAGTGAGGTCTGCGGTGGGAGTGACAGATGCATTTAAGGTGGAGGTGGGGTTACATCAAGGATCAGCTCTGACCCCTTTCTTATTTGCAATGGTGATGGACAAGTTGACAGATGAGATCAGACAGGAGTCCCCATGGACTATGATGTTTCCAGATGACATTGTGATCTGTAGTGAGAGTAGGGAACAGGTGGAGGAGACCCTGGAGAGGTGGAGATATGCTCTAGAGAGAAGAGGAATGAAGGTCAGCGGGACTAAGACAGAATATATGTGTGTGAATGAGAGGGAGGATAGAGGAATGATGAGGATGCAGGGAGCAGAGGTGGCGAAGGTGGATGAGTTTAAATACTCGGGATCAACAGTTCAGAGTAATGGTGAGTGTGGATGAGAGGTGAAGAAGATAGTACAGGCAGGATGGAGTGGGTGGAGAAGAGTGTCAGGAGTGATTTGTGACAGACGAGTACCAGTAAGAGTGAAGGGGAAGGTCTACAAGAGGGTAGTGAGACCAGCTATGTTATATGGGTTGGCGACAGTGGCATTGACAAAAAGGTAGGAGTCAGAGCTTGACGTGGCAGAGTTGAAGATGTTAAGATTTGCACTGGGTGTGACGAGGATGCACATGATTAGGAATAAGTATATTAGAGAGTCAGCCCAGGTTGGAAGGTTTGGAGACAAAGCCAGAGAGGCAAGATTACATTGGTTTGGACATGTGCTGAGGAGGGATGCAGAGTATATTGGGAAAAAGATGCTAAGGATGAAGCTGCCAGGTAACAGGAAAAGAGGGAGGCCTAAGGTAAGGTTTATGGATGTGGTAAGAGAGGACATGCAGGTGGTTGGTGTGACAGAGCAAAATGCAGAGGACAGGAAGAAATGGAAACAGATGATCCGCTGTGGCGACCCCTAATGGGAACAGCCGGAAGAAGAAGAAGAAGACTGTGCAAGAAAAGTAATAATAGATAAAGTCTTAGCACAAAAATACAGGGCAGTAAGGGAAAGGAAGAGAAGAAGTCAAATTCCATCATGGATGTATCAAATAGTGAAAATTATCAAACAACTGAGACAAGAATTGGCATTGTTAGGAAAGTACAGAAAAGGGAACATATCAACAAAATACTTAGAAAGATAGACATGATAAAAGCAATTTGCATTATTAGAACAGACCAGGTCCTATCATACACTGTTGTAAAATGTAAATTGAAGATATCATCACAGGCAGAAAAACTTAGAAGATATGTAGATAAATATAAAGGAGTAGTACAAAATAAACAATTCATTGATGACCCAAAAAAGTTATATAGAGAACTGGGGAACAAATCAAAAGAAATAGAAACAATACCAAAAATGAAGAAAAAGACACATTGTGGAAAAATATTTACGAAGACCCTGTGTAACAACAAAAGATGCTGAACAGGGGGCAGAGCCTAGATGGCTAACTGTTAGCAGCAAAATTTCTGAGCTCCACAAACTCATACTAGAAAACAGGAAAATATTTAACTTATTCAAATAACTTTTGGAAAATCTTATAGAAGAACCACTAAGCTACAAACTTATCAAATTTAAAGGAAATATCTCTAAATTTTCCTGTCAAACTAACCTGAAGACAAACCAAATTGTGTGAAAATGAGTAATACAAGGAATTCTCAATCGGACTCTACACTAAAAAAAGAAATCCAGTTGATGCCTATTACCCTTCAAGAATTCTCTGAAAATGGACAGATTTACTGAAAATCGAGAAAATCTTAAAGATATTGTCAAAAGCAAACTGATATTTGTAGGAAATACTTCAGCAACAACAAAGTTATCAGACATTGAGACTTCTCTGAATGACATAGATGGCAGACTAAAAGAAGGGGAACATCAATGTGAATATCTTTTACAACAGAATACATGGCTAATAAATAAAGTTGATGATATAGAAATTAGGGAAAGAAGAACAAACATAAGGATTTTTGGTCTTCCAGAGAAATCTGAAGGGGAAGACATCATTTTATTCTTGAATTCTTGGTTACCTGAAATGCTAGACCTAAAAGAAGGGCTATCTTATGGTATTGAAAGAATACATAGAGCTATCGGAAAAACACCACTCACCACACCTAACTCATCTCCGAGATCCATTATAGTCAAATTTCTATCATTTATGGACAAAGAACTGGTTTTAAGATCAGCCTGGAGGAAACCCACACTCATCTATAAAAAATGTCAAATAAGATTTGATAATGACTATTCCTCAAAAGTATTAGAACTAAGAAAGAAAACCTGGCCATTGGTGAAATTCCTCAAACAAAACAAAATAAAAGCACAAATGATCTATCCTGCCAAAATTAGGATTCATCATAACAATGATATAAGAACTTTTAATAATGTTGAAGAAGCTTCTTCCTTCATTAAAAATAACAGCATAATTTCATTACCAGAAGAAATGGATTGGTCAAACTCTACTACTCTTAAGAGATCATCAGGGAAAAACACCTGGACTGATGTAAGAAAGAAAAAACAAAGAACTGATATTAATTCTGTTGACACCACTAAATCTCTCAAAGATTCAGCAAAGATATGAACTTGCATAAGCCTTCTTTTATTTTCTTATTCTCACAGCACACTGTTTTAAACAGTTCACACATGAAGTTTTTGTATATATTTTAATGTTATAATTCTTTACTCTTCATAGTTAAAAAGAATAGAAAAAATAGAAATTAATAGGGTTTATTTTAGTTATGTAACATTATTTAGAGTTCTATAATTTTTAGTGGGGGAAAAAGGGAAAAAAAGCTTATTTGTAGGACTCTAGCAGTTTGTGGAAAGTATAATTTATTTTAATAAAGGCACACACATTACATATTAAAATAGATATTTATGGGGGCAATATTTTTTTTTTGTTTTTGTTTTCACTTAATGTATTGTTTGCTTTACATAATTTGATTTACTGTCAGTCTCTGGACTAACAAGAAAAACAAGGAAATCCGCTTAACTAGTGGTGTAAAATTCTGAGAAGCAGTTTGCTGTCAGTCTTCATTAAATCTAGTCTCGAGCGCTAAATATGCCTCCATCTCTATTTTTACACATAAAATATAATCACACACTATTCTAAAGTCACCAGAATGTTAATTTACTCAAATTGTAGCCCGTTCGCCTCATTTATTAGGTTCTGATTTACTTAGTACAGTTACGTGTTAGTTACCATGATGACCAATCAAACCTACATGTCATGTATTAACGGCATTTGTTTGAATGTTCAGAAGCTTCATGTAAAGAATAGTAATGCATTGCTTGAATCTAGAGAAAGTCTTTTGACTAACTAATGCACAGAATGTGAGACATTTCTCTAGCCTTAAAAATGTCTGTATGTGATTGGTTTGATTCATGTTTAAGGCACATTTATAGAAAAAAATGGGAGCTATAGACTTTTGTTGTTTTCATTCTAGTTCCAGTAATTATTTGCAAGCCAATCCTTGATTGGAAGATGTACATGACAGCAGTTGATTGTAAAATAATCTACAACTTGTAGATAAAGATATATGGTATTTAGAAATTAAACAAAGCTAATGGTGTTGGGTATGGGACCCTTTCACCTTTATATAGGAAAGAAGTCTGTGCCTGCTCACAGAAGATTGGAGATTGTGGACAAGTTTGTGGTTTGTTCACCATTTTCGTAAGCAAATTTGCATGTTGTTTTGAAAAAAGAAAATTATTTGTGACTACTTTGATTTTAAACCTGTTCTAGTAGTCTTTTTAATTTCTTGTTCTGAGATTGTTTCATAATACTTCACTAAAATGTACGAGAAAGCTTGCAGACAGTAAAGCCTTTCACATAAGCATTTTGGTCATGGATGTGATTTAAGCAGCTGTTTAAAAGTGTGTATAAAGCAGCTAATCATAAGAATTTGTTGTCTGGAGATTAGTTATGTGTGAAGGGCACTTTACTTCAGGAATAAGTACTGTTTCACATTGCGAATTAGCCCAAAAATGCTGAAGAGTTTATTATCTCCTGTTTTAACTTCAAAATATTTTTGTTTTGAAACACTGCAGAGCAAAGTCACTGTTCCATCTTAAATGAAGTTTAATCTATTCTGCGCATATTCTATTAAATGATGGGCTTCTCGCTCATCCTTTGTGTTTGTTTACTAATGATTCCTGACTCTCACTCATCATACACATTTAAATTAGTTATAATGTTTGTAACATTTACTTGTAAAGAGAGTTAAGTATAGTGGAAATACCCTGGTGCGCTGTCATGTGGAGCATGATCTGGATCATACATGTAAATGGTGAGAGATTTGGAGGTTGCTTGTGTATTGTTATGGCCGGGATTGGTGCCGGGTACTTGTTCGCATTGCAAATTGAAGGAGGAGTTGTGCTTTGTAGTTTTGTGGATGCCATTATTGTTCTGTCGCACTGATTGGTTGGCTGAAATGGAATTGGAGTTGGAATATCTATTGTTGTCTGGAGTTAATTCAAGGTGCGACATAACTTATGTTGGTATGTCAGTTTACTAGTGGATACATTCTTTGTGGTGCAAACTTGTATGTGTCTAGGTATCACTGATGCTTGTGTGTTGTTACATCCGGACTGAGATGGAGGGGTGGCTCACCTACAAGCCCTTCTTGTCGAGATTATTGAAATTTGGCACATGTCCCTAGGGCAATGGCTGGGTGTCACTTCTTGGAGAGTGTTATTTCGGCACAAGGCGAGTTTTGTTCGTTCTGTAAGTGAAGTACATCAGTATTTGAAAATCGTTGGTGGGGTGCACCAATGTAGTTGAATTCCCTGGGATGCTTGTTTCGCATGGGGAGAAGGGTGAGGGAGCTTTTGGTTGCATGTGACTGTTTTGTGTCTGTAATACATTTTGTTTTTATATATATATATAGTCCAGTTCCATTTGTTTTTTTTTTTTTTCTTTTTTTTTCTTAAAGGCATGCTATTGTCTTCGGAATAGCACTTTTCTGCTTGCGCTTTTTGGACATTGTGAAGGGGTGAGCTTATATAATGATGCAATGGTTGTGAATGATGCAGTGTGAAAGGGAAAAAGGGAGGGAGGCTGTTCACCCGGCATTACATTTGCTTGTTCTGTGAGACTCGGAATTGGAAAGGTGATGTGACTCTTCATTGCAGTTTGTATCTTGCAGCTGGGAGGGATGGGACTATCTTTGAAATGATTAATCTTTGCAGTGACCGGAGAGGTAGATGACCCAAGCTGCGAAATGATTTATAGTATTGCCTGTATGAATACTTACAAGCAAGTGTGGTTGGGTATTTGTGTAGTCTGGAGTCTGGGTGCGATAATGTGAGGGCAATGAACGAAATGAATTAATGAAGGAAAAATAAGAAAAAAAAAGGGGAAGGAAATAAATTCTTTCTTTTTTTAAGCATTCTTATATAACTGCTGATGTGACTTGTAAGGGAGTATATAAAGAAATGATTAATAGTTTAGAAGAATGTAAAAATGAGTCTAAGTGTCAAATGGTTGTCATATACTTTATACATCTCAAGAGATTGATGACTAGAATGTTAATGACTTGAGTTTAGTTAAAGTGAATGTAAATGATACAAAACAGAGTATGAATGGATCATTAGGCTTCAAGCAGATGTAAACCTGGTTTGAACAATGCGGTTAGTTTAAAACCAGCATTAATAAAAAGACAAAGAGAAAATATTTAATTTATATATGTCTTTCATATTGTAAGTATTATTATTATTATCATATAGACACATATATGTTTAGAGTATAGATATATTTTAACTAAGTAGGATTACATGTTTTTTTAAAAAAGTATGTTTTAATATGTAAGTTTCTTTTAAATGTACTACCATGTTGTGTATGAGGTTACTTTAAAAGTTAATTGTTAGTTCATGATGTTAGGCTGGCTGAGACATGTGATTTTAAAATGGTTCCCTATTTAAACAATGGTAAAATGCATATGATTTTATGTACTGATGAAGGGTGGTTAACCCGAAAGCTATGCATTAAATTTTTGGTGTGATTGTTTGCAGTTGGATTTATTTGGACTTTTTGTGCAGTACAGCCTGTGATTTTAATTGTTGGAGTTGGTTAGTACTGTGTGCGTCAAGGTAAAGGGGAGAGTTTCAGCCAGTGTCATGAGTTCATCTAATATTCTGAGCACTGTGGTAAGAGAACCGAATTGTTCTGTAAAGAGACTGTTACAAATGCAGAATAATCCATTACCACAGTTGGCGTTTAATGCACCTCCGTTGTTGGCAACCGCTGACCAGACAGAGGAATTTAAGAAAATGCTGAGTGTCCTAGAGTAAAAAGTACAGATGTACATACAACTCCAATGGCAGCGGTTAAGCTTTCAGGCTTATTTGGAGTTGGGTGTAGAACCACGAGGGCTAAGAATATTGAAAATGCCCTCGTATGTGAACACCTATACGGAACTCCTTGTGCAATGGCAGCAGCTTAACTTGAAGCTAAGTGCAGACTACATGGGGCTTATGAACAATTTCTTTGAACCTATAGAAAAGAAACTGTTAGAAGAAATAGAAAAACTGGAAAATGACATTCTAAATATGCCTTGCTATGTAAATTTCAGTGGAATGTATCAAGCAGTTTTAGATCGTTTACAGTTACTTGATACTAAGTTAGAATCTAAAAAGAAACATAAAATTCAACAAGATGTAAATGATTTTAGGAATGGTCACATCTTCTCGTGGCCAAGAAATGAAAACCAGCATTGGTTTTCTAAGAGTAATGCTTTGGTTGCTAAAGAAAAAGGGAAAGTTACAAACTCTTTAGATCAATTGGATACTTTCGAGACAGTACATTCAACTGTGGAACCACTGTCCAATCAGAAGGAGCATATGAAAATTCACAAACAACCCATACCCAATCGGCGACTGGATTTACCTTTAAAAGGTGTAGCAGATGACGGGGAGATTCCTTTAGAAGGTCAAAGGAATGGCTCGGTTAACAATGCTACTAGTTCTAGGGTGAATGAACACTCTAACTTTCATTGTCTATCTGGTAGTGAGGATAAAGGCATACAAGGTGAGATTACTTCTTTTTCACCTTTTCAGTTAAAACAGCCAGAAAAGATACTTATACAACAGAAATCTTCGCCGAGAGGTCGGTCGCAACAATGGCAGGTACAACAAACAGCAGCAGGGGTGAAGAGGAAGAGCAACAGCCCTGCACCTTACAGCAAAGTGGTTCGCCATTGACGGAAATAGTGAAAGGTACTGTTAATCTTTCAACAGTGATATTGAGTGCTGCTCAAATAGAACTTTTGAGTAAAGGTCTGAAGTTTATACGTAATGCCACTGATAACATAGTGCAAGCAATTATGTATGTGAAATTGTTTGTGAGAAGTGTAACCTTGAAATTCATTTTTAAGGAAGTAGATGTATGGACACCTGTTTGTAAAAAAATTAAGTACTTTCACACCTCAGATTTGTTCGGTTTTGATTGCTTTTTCAAATGTTGTTGAGAAAGAACTGAGATTGCTTTATTGTAAAGGGAATAGGAAGAAATTGTATAATCTTTCTTATGCTGAACATGAAGCATTAAAGAAGTTAAAAAAAGATGATAGATTGATGATTAAGCAAGTGGACAAAGGAGGCGCAGTAGTAATAATGGATAGAGAAAAGTATATGGGAAGTTTTAAAAGTATCCTGAATGATGCTATGACTTTTAAAGAAATAAGTTATAGTGAAGTTAGAAAGTGTATTTCAGATGTCAACATGATAATATATGACTTACAGTTAAATCCAAAACAGCTTTAATGAACAAGCCAAGTGTTGAGCGCTTTCACTCGCAAACAGCGAGCTTCATCAGAACAAATGTACAATGGATACCAGTTGATTAAATAGTAAAAAAGGCGCCAAAATAGCACCAATCAATTAAGTGAATAAAATGTGTATTAAAATGCAAATACGCATTGTTACAATATATTTGCAAAAAATAGTAAATAGTTAATAAAATGCCACAGTGTGAATTTACAAAGCTGACTAGACCCGTTTTACATGAAAGGAATCATATAAATGTGAGTGATGCATAGTATAAAATATTCTTCATTCTAACAATAATAAAGGCTTGATTGTCAAACAATCATTAATCCCTGGCAAAGTGGTGGCATCAGTGTAAACCTGCCACCATAACTCTCTATATGCAAGATAGTTTTTAAGATTACCACTCCTGGGTTTACTTCTAACTGTTTCAAAAATGCCAAATTTGAAGGAATGTTCAGTCCCAGAATCTAAAATATGCCTATATAAGGCATTCTTAGTGTCCATCTTCCTGATGGAATACAAATGTGAATAAATTCTCTGCCTAAGTTGCCTCTCAGTTTTGCCAATATAAAAATACTGGCAAAACGAGCAGATAGCAATGTAAACCAACATAGTGGATCTACAATTGCCCTTAGATAGATAAAGTTTCGTGCTACATATATTGTTTAAACAAACACTGTTTGACTCTAATATATGTCTACACTGATTACAGGTACCACATTTTGTGGTGTTGGACATATCCTGGGACTTGAACGTAGTTGCACTTTCCAAAATGGATTTAAGATTTTTACCCATTTTGACAACAAACATGGGTTCGTGTCCCACAATGTTAATAATGTCCTGTGTTGATGTTAAAATGTGCCAGTTTTTACGTACTATATTTTTAAGCTCATGACTATATGGACTATATTCGACAATAAGAGCCTTATTATAAACATTAGTGGGTTCCATAACCTGTCGTGGGGTGTTAGTTAGACCTGAGCCATCAATGGGTGAACCCGTTTTCAGCCCCAAAAGAGGGGAATACCTGGACCCCCATTGACTCAACACGTATGTAGAAACATCCTCCAGCATGACAGGGTCATATCCCCTCTCAATAAAAAGACTGGTAATATATTTCAACTCATTAGTCATATCTTGGGAAGCCAACAAATAACGAAACAGTAGCAAAACAGAGCAAAGCAAGGCAGATCCAAACACTCAGGAACCAAAAATAATTCGTAAACGTATTTTAATAAAAACGTTTTCGCTCCTGACCAAAGTCGAAGCTTCTTCAGACAAACAAAAAAGAGCGCCAAGTCACTTTTAAAAAACGTATATCATGATGTCATATCCTTAGCAACAGCCAAGCTGAAAACAATTAGTTTTCAATTTACAAAAGTAAAATAATTAAAATAAAACACATACTTAAACATCATTCAACCATTAATCAACCTCCCTTAAAAAATGTATATGTATTTTTAAGGACATTTCCAACAGCGGAACGCTTTACAGATTCCTGATACCACATAAGAAAACATTTCTCTAACCACAAGGCACAGGAGAAATTCAAAATTAAGCATAAATTTTAACCTCAAGAACTCCAAAGGTTTAAATAGGTTAAAAACTGTAAGCTAACTAAAATCTAACATTATAAAACCTTATCCATTATATACTGGGTATATATTCAAAAAGTATCTGTATATGAATATATATCAAAGGATCCAATAAGTTACACGTACAAACAATCAACATGAAGTGCTTAAGGACCTTTTATGTCCCTAATCGACCCTATACAAGTAGTTCAAGAGAAGCTTTTTGTTCGTCTAAATGGCAAACCCATTTAGACGAACAAAAAGCTTCTCTTGAACTACTTGTATAGGGTCAATTAGGGACATAAAAGGTCCTTAAGCATTTCATGCTTATTGTTTGTATGTGTAATTTATTGGATCCTTTGATATATATTCATATACAGATACTTTTTGAATATATACCTAGTATATAATGGATAAGGTTTTATAATGTTAGATTTTAGCTAGCTTACAGTTTTTAACCTACTTAAACTTTTGGAGTTCTTGAGGTTAAAATTTATGCTTAATTTTGAATTTCTCCTGTGCCTTGTGGTTAGAGAAATGTTTTCTTATGTGGTATCAGGAATCTGTAAAGCGTTCCGCTGTTGGAAATGTCCTTAAAAATACATATACATTTTTAAGGAGGTTGATTAATGGTTGAATGATGTTTAAGTATGTGTTTTATTTTAATTATTTTACTTTTGTAAATTGAAAACTAATTGTTTTCAGCTTGGCTGTTGCTAAGGATATGACATCATGATATACGTTTTTTAAAAGTGACTTGGCGCTCTTTTTTTGTTTGTCTGAAGAAGCTTCGACTTTGGTCAGGAGCGAAAACGTTTTTATTAAAATACGTTCTGATACTTTTGGTTCCTGAGTGTTTGGATCTGCCTTGCTTTGCTCTGTTTTGCTACTGTTTCGTTATTTGTTGGCTTCCCTGGTCTGTTTGTGTGGGGCATGGCTAGTCCGAAAACTCCGGTGCTTTTCGAGTCTGGGAACTCTATTCAACTTGATGTTCCACTGCTGCGTGACTCGAACAATCTTGAAACTTTGCTGTCATCACTGACACAGCGTTTGGACCTTTTCAACTCATGGTTGGACAATTTGGAGTCCAACCGAGCGCCTATTACATTGAATGCTACCCTTAGTCAACCGAGTAGCAACAATATGAGACTGGGGAGTGGTTCGCCCGTCTCACTACAACCAGGACAGGTACCACGCTCGTCCTATGCTACGGCGACCTCCAACTGTGATAGAATACTCGCGGACACTGGGCTGCCTCATCCATTGAGACAGGATCATTACAATAATCAACATGGTGCAACCGGGACTATTCTGGGCATTGATAATATAGTACCGAACGGTGGGAACACTAGCGTCAACGATTTGAATGTTCATCCGGAGCTTATTGGCGTGCCTATTTTTGGACAATGGGTGAAGAATACTGAAGCCTTTGATTTTGGCTCACCATCTTTAATGGGCCCGCCGGCTACTGGAGCTGACAATTCAGGTAACATTGAAAGCAGTATTGCTGTCAACTTAAAACTTTTGGATATAAAAATGCTAAAGATAAAGAAGCTTCAACTAGAAGTTTCGTATTTTAAACAGTGCTTAAAAGAAAAATTGGTACCTAAAGGTTTGAGGAGCTCTTTTGCCCCTACTAGTTTATTCTTTGACCCTCTTTTTATGGGTGAACTTTCTAGCCTTTTCAACAGACAAGGGCTGGAATTGTTAGAGGTTATGGTGAAATATTATGGGAAACAAATTGACTCTTTACTAACAGAAACTAATGCCCTTAATGAACTGATCAAAACTGATGTTAATTTCCTTCGGTATAAATACGATTACCATCGGATTTTTGAAAGTATTGATGGTCTACTTGCTAAATTGAAAACAAACAAAAATAAAAAACTTGTGAGAGATCGACAAGCATATATTAAAGAAATTGCTTATCCCAACTTGGTTAAAAACCTTAATGAGCCCAAAAATCCAAATGGGCCTAAAAACCAGGTTGAAACTCACAACAAAGATCTTAACAACAGAGACGGGGCCCCCCCACTTAACACCTTGGATGAAAATGAACACGAAATTGACGATGGAGATGAGGGTTCATCATTTCACCAACCAAGGAGAAGCAATAGAATTAAAACCTACTACAACAACCAGGGACATCGCCCTAACTATAAAAATCAAACAAAATCTTTTTTAGGGCGGAAGAACTACAAACGGCAAAACAACCCGAACAAAATTTAATTGAGGTCAATCTTAATCTTGAAGCTATTCCTTCACCTCATAAACCTTCAATTTTGACTAACATTAAAGGTGACTTTTATGTTTACAACTTTTCTGATGTTAACATCGAACAAGACTTGATTGAACTTTTGGCTTTCGGGTTGTCTTTTGTCCCTGATCAGAAGATCAGTTTACCTAAACTTCTCATGGACCTTAAATGTTTTGTACGAGGTTTAAACCTTAAGGTGCTGTTTAATGGTGATTCCAATAACCAGAAACCTCCCTTCAAATTGTTAAGTGCCTTTAACCCCCCTCTCCATCCTACCTTGCACATCTTTGAGTATGCTTGTGAACTTGATTTCAGACATTTATTTAAGAACATTAGATGGTTTGATTCTAATAGTAATATTACACCTGAACAGAGATCTTGTTTGAAAAATTTGTGTAACTTACCTATTAGAGTGATCAAACCAGACAAGGGTGGGGGCTTGGTCATTCTTGATAAGAATGACTATAATTCAAGAATGTTTAAAATCCTTGATTCCCCAGCCTATGAAAGTTCATCTGTAAATGAGACAACAGGCCAGTATAATAGGATTAGGGGATATTTTAGAGATCTGTTCATTGAAGGGAAGATTGACATTGATACGTATAATTTCATCAACATCTCCTTCCCTAGAGTTCCAACTATGTTTGGGATCCCTAAAATCCACAAAAACTTAGAGGACCCACCCATGCGGGCTCTAGTGGATGGGAGATGTTGTATCACCCATCCATGTGCTAAGGTAGTTGATCACATTCTCAGTAAATACCTTAAATTACTCCCTCAGATCTGTAAAGACTCGTGGTCCTTCTTAAGGTCTATCAATAATATTCCGTTCAACCCTTCCTACAACTTTTTAACCATCGATGTGGTGGATTTATATACTTCCATACCACATTTAGAAGCTGTGGAATGGGTGGAACTTATGTTAGTAGACCTGGAGGCACCAAAAGAGGAGGTGGAAGTGGTCACCCTTCTCCTTGACATCATTTTATCGTCCAACTTTTTCATCTTTAATAACCAGCATTATTTGCAGAAAAGGGGTATAGCCATGGGTTCGCCTTGTGGAGGCAGTGTGGCGAACCTTGTGGTTGCCTATTGGGAAAAGACCTTTTTGTTTAAACATCCACAATTTAAAGAGGCCTCTATATTTTATACTCGGTTCTTGGACGATGTATTTGTCCTTATCCAGGGGAACTTGGATACTGTTACCAACTTAATGAAGAACATGAATGAATCTTGTACTTTTTTAACATTCACTCACCACTTTTCAACCAGTGAGACTGAGTATTTAGACGTTAAACTTGTCAAAGATGTTCAAAACAACTGTTTCCTTTCAAGGATTTTTAGGAAGCATACTTATTGTAATGCTTTCCTACATTTCACCAGTAACCACCCTTGGAAACAAAAGAAGTCCATCTTCAAAGGCCAGTTAGTGAGAGCTACACGGATGTGCAGCACTCTTATGGACTTTGAAGAAGAGTGTGTCACCCTTAAAAATATGTTTCAAAATAGAGGATATCCAGGGGAATTATTAGACAACATAATTGATGAGGTTACCTTTAAAAGGACTTCAGGGTTTTACCAACCATTACTACAGGGCCCTATTCGGTATAACCCTCAAACTACGGTGACCTTGGAAATAGTACAAAATAGTTATGAAACTGATAACCTTTTGGATGAAAATAACATCACTGGCCAGGTTCCAGCTACTTCTACCCATGACTTTAAGAGCAGTTTTGTTATTACACACAACAAACACATCATTAGTATGTGTTCTATTGTTAAGAAAAACTGGGATTTCATTGCAAATAATGCCCATTTACTTGATATTTTGGGTGTTTCCCCCTTTTTTGTATTTAAGAGGGGTAAAAATCTGAAAGAATTGTTGCAAACAGGAGATTCATGCTCTGTTCCATCTAGGCAAATTGGAACATTCTCCTGTGGGTTTTGTAATTGGTGTAGACTACTAAAAACAGGGAACTCTTTTATTATAAGAGGTGAAAAATACTACATCAGACACAAGATTCTTTGCGACACTAGATCAACAATTTACATTGCATTTTGTAATTGTTGTTCGGCATTTTATGTTGGTAAAACGGACCGCAGATTGCGAGACCGTGTTTACCAACATAGTTATGCCATAAAAAACAAAAAGACTGATAACGCTCTTTCCAAACATGTTTTAGATCATGTTGGGCACAGTTTTTCATTCATGGGGATTGACGTAGTGAAGGTCGGGGCCAGGGGGGGTCCCCAAACCCTCCTACTTGAATTAAAGGAGCTGGAATGGCAGTTACTATTAAATGCTTTCTTCCCCCCCTGGTCTTAATGAAACCTGTAATATCTCTGTCATTTTAAAATACAAAAGTTACCTCAGAAATTAGTATTAGGTGTTAGATCTAAAGTAACCTCTATTATGTTTGCCATTTAGACGAACAAAAAGCTTCTCTTGAACTACTTGTATAGGGTCGATTAGGGACATAAAAGGTCCTTAAGCACTTCATGTTGATTGTTTGTACGTGTAACTTATTGGATCCTTTGATATATATTCATATACAGAAACTTTTTGAATATATACCCAGTATATAATGGATAAGGTTTTATAATGTTAGATTTTAGTTAGCTTACAGTTTTTAACCTATTTAAACCTTTGGAGTTCTTGAGGTTAAAATTTATGCTTTAATTTTGAATTTTTCCTGTGCCTTGTGGTTAGATAAATGTTTTCTTATGTGGTATCAGGAATCTGTAAAGCGTTCCGCTGTTGGAAATGTCCTTAAAAATACATATACATTTTTTAAGGGAGGTTGATTAATGGTTGAATGATGTTTAAGTATGTGTTTTATTTTAATTATTTTACTTTTGTAAATTGAAAACTAATTGTTTTCAGCTTGGCTGTTGCTAAGGATATGCATACCTCTCAACCTGAAAATATCAAAAATCTGGACAAGGCCCATGAAAAATAGGTACAAATCTGTACGCTGATTAACATCTAATTTGCATACATAATTATGTAACTCCACCCACTCCAATGGAATTGTGGGTTACCAACTTTCGAACGCAAATTGAACAGACAACCAAAACATGGCACCAGACAAGAGTCCCCCTGCAGCCATTTCAGTGTCCTGTTACCTGGCTATTTCGCCCCATTTACCATAAACACTAATGTATGCACACTGCTTTACTTCTACAATGATTTGAATTTTATTTTTACATTTTACAGCACAACAATGCAGAAACACTAAAATACATCTGGTAAACAAAGCAATACTGTTTCACAATGAAAATAGGCTTGACATTAAACTTTGCCCTTGAAAATCACATTCATTGAAACAGCATTGAAACTCACACCACATCCAAAGAAAATGCACAGTGGTGGATAAAGATTACCTTTGGGCTGTTTTCAAATCATTGGCCCCTTGCACACAAACAAGAAACATGCATGTGTTCTTTTCTTTATACACCTTCCTGACTTTAAATTATATTCCTTGTATAATACAACACACGTTAGAGCGCATTTTAAATTTATTGTTTGAACATTTTACCAGTAATCTGTACTGTAGGCAAGGGAAACACATGAACCAATAATGAAAAAACTGCCCAATTCAGAACGTTTCCAAAATTCCATCATAAAAGTCTGCTTCCATACCCACACTATAAATAGAATGACAGTAGTGTAAGCCATAGGCATCTTGAACAGCGTTTCGCACTTACTTTCAATTTCATTTTTTTTTGGGGGGAGGGGGACAAAAGGTCAAAAACTAGGGACACATTTTAAACATTGCTTGTATAATTTTGTAAAGTTGCTAGAATAAATTGTTGTGCTACCATCATGCATTTCACTGGCAGGTTTTGAACCCAGTACTCTATGCACTACATTCAGAACAACATACCACTATCCCACATCAGCAGTTGCCTGAAAATTAGGAAGACTGAATCTTAATAGCCATCATTTATTTAGTGAATTCATTTCTCACTTCTCAACATAGCTCTTAACCTCAACACAAAAAACATGGACAAACAACAAAGCCAATAATGGGGGAATACAAATTCAGTTCTCACTTCTCACTCACCATATCTCTGAACTATTAGCACAAAAACAATAGTAGGGAAATACAAATTGTGCTCACTTCTTATCATAGCTCTAAACTCTTAGCACAAAAAAGGTGTTCTTACTTCTCATCATAGCTCTCAAAAAAGTGTTCTTCTCATCATAGATCTCAACTCAGTCATCTTCTTATCATAGCTCTAAACTCTTAGAAAAAAAATGGTGGTGGCTAGGGATAGTAGGCTCTTTTTTACCCTGTACTAAAGGTACAGGGTTTGAGCCTGAATTTCACACACACCAATAAATGTACATAAAATGTCAAATTGCTGATTGCAAAGACTGTTTCAACATAAAATAACGGTAAATCTGAATGTCATTTGTGCTCTTACATTTAACCTTAGTGCCATATGTTTCAGGTTACTTGGATGTTGCCCATATTTTTGAGATGAGGTTTATTACAACTAATTTCTATTACAGGAAATATGTAAGATGTAGAAAACCACAGGATCATATGCTTTATAATTGGAATGCACCCAGAAAGTAATGCATGCAGTCTATTTTTAATATATAAAAAACAGTTTATATATTTATTTCATACATTCTCTAGTTCAAATAGCAGTCAATCTGCACATTCTAATACACATATTTTAGAGTTTTATGGCATCTTCATATAATTCAAGCCATCTTTTAATAACTATAAAGCCAGTTAACATGTATGTTCTATGAATTTCTTGTTTTAGGTAATAAAGAAATGATATCCTCAATGTTGCCTTAAAACCTGTCAATTTCAGTCATCTATAGAAACAGACAAGTGCATAGACACGCAAGCTTTTATAATATTACATAAAAAAGTCCTGTCACTATGAGTGATTTAAATTTTCTGCCCCAAACAGCTGCCCTATATTTTAACACCAAATTTGCCAAGCCTCGTTGAACATCTGAATGTCACAAAACATTGCTTCCAATCTAACCTTTTATCTAGCTTCTTAAAATGAAAGTTTGCATATTAAATTTCAGCATTTTATGCAAGCTTCAATTCCTTGATAATGCACACATGGATTACATTAGCACTGTTTCTGATACTATGTCACAGTTGTCAATGTGCAACATAAAAAGTAAAACCAGCACTTCACTGTCATGAAATATTTATGCTATGTGTAATACAACGAGACACACTTCCTCTATCCACTGAATTGCACATCATTCCAAATAAGAAATGCCAAAATCCTAAAGTCTGTAGCCATAGGTGAGTATATGCATGCATATTATCAGAAATCAAACATACAAGTAGAAATACTTGGACATTTCCACATACATTCTGGAAGTGCAGAACATTAGGATCTTAAACCCCACTTATATCTTTTTGTAGTAAAGGTAATGTACAGGTATGCTTCGGTTGCAGTAACAAAAAAGTGCAACTTAAATTTCATGTTGCTTTGGCAAATGAGAACAGTAATGTAACAGGTCAGTTGATGTATATACAGCAATGATTTAAAAGATGTATACAAGACAGGTGAGCAAAAATGCACAATGCAGTGAATATCTTTAAGAAACCTCAGGATCTACTAGCTGCCCTTGCAGGCTATTTTAAGCCCATCCAATTCCCTTTCCAAATGTGAGAATCAAATGCAATACCTAACCTTGTGTCTATAAAGCAAACACTTTAATCGTTATTCCAACCTGTAAGGGAATGTGCTGTCCAAACATTTGTAGCAGCAATATTTCTCTATGTGCTGCAGAGTGCAAACATCCTCCAGAGTTCTGTAATGCAAAATAAAATTACTTCCCATGCGTGCACACACACACACACACACACTCTCTTTTATCCTGTAATATTTAAGAAAGACTAAAAACACAATTTTGGCAGCCTATCACCTTATACAGCATGTATTTTTCTAGGCACAGTCCTACTTTTAATATTTGTCAATCTGTCACCAATAAATAAAAATCTAAAGAAGTAGCCCCTTGTAGATGTAAATCCTAAATTAAATCCTTTCTGCATACACTTACTTCTCCGTTTACAGCCAGGAGCGAGTAAATCTGTTTCTTTTGGCGCGAGCATGAAACTACAGCCAGGAATCCGTTTCGGCAAGTCTGAATAAAATAAATCCCCAGGAGTGAGTAAATCCATTTTTGCGAACCTAAATAAAATAAATCCTTTCCGTTTGCCTTCATACTTGCTGTTCCCGCTCGCTCGCTCTGAAAACATTTGAACCGGAACTACGTCTGCCAAGCTTAATTCCGACAGGCTGGTAGCCCTGATGAGCTGACGTCATCACGCACGTGATGACGTCAGCTCACAAAGCGCGAAAAATAAAAAAAATGACAAAATAAAGAAAAAAAATCGGAAATGAGGGGGTGCCACTCGGGAATCGTGGCACCCCACTATTTGGACCCCAAAACTCGGTAAAAACCGAGTAATTCGGGACAGTTGGGAGGTCTGAGGATATGACATCATGATATACGTTTTTTAAAAGTGACTTGGCGCTCTTTTTTGTTTGTCTGAAGAAGCTTCGACTTTGGTCAGGAGCGAAAACGTTTTTATTAAAATATGTTTACGAATTATTTTTGGTTCCTGAGTGTTTAGATCTGCCTTGCTTTGCTCTGTTTTGCATTAGTCATATCTTGATATTTGGATGTCATTCTAATGGCCCTAATGCATTGACCTTTGAAGATATTCCTTTTAAGTTTAAATGGATGAAAACTGTTGTAATCCAAATACGAATTAGTGAATGTAGTTTTCCTATAAACTGAAGATTTAACACCTTCAGAATCCACTGTAATCAAGGTGTCCAAATAGGGGACACCAATAGTACTATAAGTAGAAGTGAACTTGAGAAAATCACAACTACTATTCAAATACCCTATAAAGCTCTCAAAGGAGCTGCTGTTACCTTTCCACAGAATGTATATATCATCTAGGTAACGGGAATAGTATAGTACATTGTCAAAATGTATGCTGTTAAAAACATGATTCTCCTCCCAATCGAGCATGACCAGATTGGCGAAGATGGGTGTGCAAGCGACACCCATAGCTACGCCTTTGGTCTGCCAAAAAATTTCTCCCACGTAATATATGAAATTGTATTCCAACACAATACTCATAAGCTCAACCAGGATAGAAATTTTATCCCAACTAAATTCGGTATGCTTTCTCAAGCTCCTAGAGAAAGCTTCTAAACCTTCCTCAATAGGAATGCTACTAAAAAGATCAATCACATCAATAGAGCTAAATAATAAATTTGTGACATCAGTGTGAACAGGGAAATTTCTCAAGAATTCCCATGAATCTTTGACCAGATGCTTAACTTGGTCATAAATAAATTTCAAAGTGGTGTCAATAACTACTCCTATTGGGAAAGTCTTGGCTTTACTACCAGAAATAATAGGTCTTAAAGGGGGGTTTAGATGATCCTTGTGCACTTTCTGAATACCCACGATGGTGGCTAAAATAGGAAATTCGACTGTCATAAAGTTGAAATGTTCTTCAGTAATTCTTTGTTCTAACATATACTCTTCCAAAAACATATCAATTCTTCGATACGCAATATTCAACTCATTTAGAGAAGCCACTGCGTAATTACCAGATGAGTGAAGTATATTGTGTATTTTGGAACTGTATGTTATGGTGTCAAAAATAACAATGCCTCTCCCTTTGTCAGGCTCCATAATTCTATGACTACGATCCATACATAAATCTCTGAGAATAAAGGCTTCCTCATCAGTCAAATTAGAAAAAGTCGTAGATTTCTTTTTGTAACCTATAGCCTTATTGAATTTGTAAATCTCATTAGTAACTTTATTTTCAAAAGCAGAAATGCATGGATTGTTGATAGGCATGAAAGTGCTTTTCTTTTTAGGCCTAGTGTGAAATGGCTCGTTACTAATTTCATTCTTACTGTGGTTAGAGTTGTTAAACATAGTAGCCAAATTCAATTTTCTAATGTACTTCTTAAATTCGAATAAAGAATCAACTACCCGAAAAGGGGGTGTAGGAATGAATTTAAGTCCCTTGGAAAACAAACTAAAATGAGAAGTATTTAGTTGGACATTGCTGTAATTGTAAATCTTAAAATTCTTGTACTCACTAACAACGTTGTCAATAATCACAATATCCGAATTATTAAAATTGACCTTCTTTTCACCAAAAGCACTAAGATGGGAAGATGCTGTTAGTTTTTCTTCCTCCATTTGCCCCCTTGCCTCCAATTCCCTTGAGACCTGCTTGTCCGAGGAGATAAAAAATCCTGCTCCAAATTATTGAAATATGTATCATGTTCATAAACTCCATCCACTCTAACTGAACCACTGTTTTTCTTATAGTTCCCCCACTTATAACAAGTATGTCTGTTATACTCTTCTTTGTCCCTCTGTGTCTTTTTAAACTTTCGTTCAAAAGCTTTTCTAGCCCTATCGTCAGCCAAAGAGAATTGTTTGTAATACAATTTCTCCCATTGTGCAAATGCCAAATCCTGCAAAATAATATTGTTGAGGTTCTCCACCTCCGAAATAGTTTTACATAATTTCAAATCATTGTATTTGATCAACTTTTTCATAAATTCAATCCCAAAAGTATCAAACATAGCATTAAAGTCAATTGTAGATCCACTATGTTGGTTTACATTGCTATCTGCTCGTTTTGCCAGTATTTTTATATTGGCAAAATTGAGAGGCAACTTAGGCAGAGAATTTATTCACATTTGTATTCCATCAGGAAGATGGACACTAAGAATGCCTTATATAGGCATATTTTAGATTTTGGGACTGAACATTCCTTCAAATTTGGCATTTTAGAAACAGTTAGAAGTAAACCCAGGGGTGGTAATCTTAAAAACTATCTTGCATATAGAGAGTTATGGTGGCAGGTTTACACTGATGCCACCACTTTGCCAGGGATTAATGATTGTTTGACAATCAAGCCTTTATTATTGTTAGAATGAAGAATATTTTATACTATGCATCACTCACATTTATATGATTCCTTTCATGTAAAACTGGTCTAGTCAGCTTTGTAAATTCACACTGTGGCATTTTATTAACTATTTACTATTTTTTGCAAATATATTGTAACAATGCGTATTTGCATTTTAATACATATTTTATTCACTTAATTGATTGGTGCTATTTTGGCGCCTTTTTTACTATTTAATCAACTGGTATCCATTGTACATTTGTTCTGATGAAGCTCGCTGTTTGCGAGTGAAAGCGCTCAACACTTGGCTTGTTCATTAAAGCTGTTTTGGATTTTACCATTGCTCGTTTGGTCCAGCTGATTTTCACTGTGAGCAGACAGCCAGCGGGTTGTTTTTGGCTGTCGTTTCTGTTTGGAGTTTGTTTTGTGCAACCTGCTGTTTTTCTGGACTTACAGTTAAATGAAGACATAACTATTGATTTATTGAATTATCTCTCTGTACCATGTCCCAGGATACCGCAAATTTATCTGATTCCAAAAATACATAAATGTTTAGATAATCCACCCCTGAGGCCTATTATCTCAGGGGGTGTTTGGATAACTGAACCAATTTCAAAGTATTTACAAATGAAACTAGGGAGATATTTAAGTAAATGTTCTAGTATATTAAAAGATACTAATAGCTTTCTGTCTGATTTGTATAAATGGCATGTTGAGAATGTTGGGAAGAGTTTTATTTTTGTAACATTAGATATCACATCGGTTTTTACAGTAATTCCAAATGAATATGGAGTGGATGCCATGTGTAGTTTTCTCACAAATGAAATTAATATGCAAGCTAGAGAAATAGAAAACATATGTGTAATATTAGAAGTAATACTAACGAAGAATGTTTTTATTTTTGATAAAACACCATATTTGCAGTTAACTAGGGTGGCAATGGGCACCCCAGTAGCAAATACATATGCTAATTTGTTACTATATCAATGGGAAAAACACTATGTATTTAGTAAAGAAAATGAGTTAAATAATAAGGTTACATTTTATAGAAGGTTTGTGGATGATTGTTTTTTAATATGGGATGGCAGTAAGGAAGAATTAGAGAATTATGCCACATATTTAAATAATTCCACAGACTTCTTAAAGTTTAAAATGTTAGCATCAGAAGAAAGTATAGTATTTTCGGATATCCAACTGTATAAGAAAGAGGAGAAGATAGAATCTACAATATATAAAAAGGAAGTAAATATTTGTAGATATATTAGTAGGAGTAGTATGCATGCACCACATACGTTTAAAGGGATACTGAAGGTACAGTTAATAAGGGCTAGTAAGCTCAATACTGAGGAGACTAATTTTATAGTTCAAGCGAATGAAATGATGCAAGAATTTAAAGGGAATGGCTATTCTGAACAAATTGTAGACAGTATATTTAAGGATGTAGTAAAAGGTAGAACAGATAAATATAAGCCTATTTTTGGTAGAGAGGTAGTACAACAACCACAGTGGTTAGATAGAAAAGAGAATGTGGTGAGATATGTCACCACATTTAATGTTAATACTAAAAATGTATGTAATATAGTAGAAAACAAATGGCTTATTTTAATGGCTATGCCAAAGATTAAAAATATAGTAGGAGAAAAGCCACAGTTCTCATATAGGAATTTGGAAACATTAAGGCAAAAATTATGTTATAAGGATTTTAAGGAAGAAAGAGTAAGATCTCAACGTAAAATGACAACAGTAAAATGTCATAATTGTAGCTGTTGTGGTGATATATATGATGAGATAGATAGTTTTGCGCATCCTGTAACTAAAAAAATATTTACTTTTAGGTTTCCCATAAATTGCAACACGACTCAAGTAGTATATTTAGCTACGTGCACATTATGTACAGCATTTTATGTGAGGAAGACCACTAGGAAACTAAGAGAACGTATAATAGAACATAAATCAGAGATTAGAAGGAAAGTGGTAACAAATGCACTCAGTAAACATATTACTGAGAATGATAGCACACATAAGTTTAAGTTTAGAGGCATAGGTACAGTAAATATGGGTAGTAGGGGAGGTGATATGAATAACACATTGGAAATGAAGGAATATAAATGGATAATTAGGCTTCAAGCAGATGTAAAACCTGGTTTGAAGAATGCGGTTAGTTTAAAACCAGTATTAATAAAAAGACAAAGAGAAAATATTTAATTTATATATGTCTTTCATATTGTAAGTATTATTATTATTATCATATAGACACATATATGTTTAGAGTATAGAGATATTTTAACTAAGTAGGATTACATGTTTTTTTAAAAAAATTATGTTTTAATATGTAAGTTTCTTTTAAATGTACTACCATGTTGTGTATGAGGTTACTTTAAAAGTTAATTGTTAGTTCATGATGTTAGGCTGGCTGAGACATGATTTTAAAATGGTTCCTTATTTAAACAATGGTAAAATTCATATGATTTTATGTACTGATGAAGGATGGTTAACCCGAAAGCTTTGCATTAAATTTTTGGCATGATTGTTTGCAGTTACAAAACAGAGTACACAAGGAGTTCCATTTTTGTCTATGCATTTTGCTGATTATGGTGTTCCCTTGGTGGAAAGTGCCAAAAAAAAGAGGGAAGGGGAAAAAAATCACATCACACACACTGTCATACGTTACTATCACAAATCAATTAGGATTGTTTTTAAATGTTTAAGGAAAGTCATGTTTATTGGTAGACATTATTACATCAATGCTGATCTAAAATATGCCTCATTTGCTGTATTACTCACAGTATCTATGTGAAACATTAAAAGATAAACATAATGTTACTTATCATTTTACAGACTGCTGTTTTGTATATGAATCAATTTCAGTATAGAATTATGTGTTTATTTCATAGAGGAAGGATAAAATAGTTTGCATATTTTTGGAAACATATACCTAAGAAGCCGAATGATCTTTACTTGTGTTGGCCATGTTAATACATTAATTTACAAAAAAAAAAAAAAAACAAAAAAAAAACAGATAAAGGTATATATTCTTATTACTATATGTGAAATTAAGTGTGAGGGAGGCACTTATTTGAAATGCTACACAGGTCAACACTAAATGTAACTGTATTATATGCAATTATTACCTGTTCTGTTATGAAGCCATTGGGCTATGAATATATTACTGTTAGGAACTAAAGGTCTGTCTGCACAAGATTGATTTAGCGATATATTGCTTAATGTTGTGAATCTTTTACAGTTCCTGGTGCTAGTTTTAGTGAAGTGAACGCTACCAGGTTTTAAAATAATAATAAATGTTATCTTTTAGAATAAACATTCCTAGATCTTTATAAATAATTATTTACATGGCAACATGAAGATATCAAAGACTTGAATTAAAATCTAACACCATACCACCAAAAGACTACCAAACTGTCCATTTAAGCTTAATAAATAATGGACAATGGAAGTGAGAAATGAGGGGTCATGTTCCAGTACCCCGGATTAAAGTCATCATAAAGATGTAATGCTCTTATAACCTTTTCCTTGATACAAATGTATATTATAAACAGATGCCAAAAACTGTTAAACAGAAACACAGCAAATATTTATATTGTTATCATATATGTAAAGTGTTTGAAAGAAGACCCCTCTTTCTTTTCTTATAAAGAACCAGATTGTAGTGGTGAATGACTGCCACATAAACAAATATAAACAATACACTCTAAGACTCCTTTGTAATCTATTATATTTATATTAGGGGTTAACTCTGATATAGAAGTTATAGTAGTGTTTATGAATTTAGATTTTTATAACTCTTGATGTACTGGATTTTCATAACAATTGTCATAAAGGTTTCAACATGTTCGGAAGACATCAGTATTTATGTTAACAGAATTACATTAATATTTTAAAGCCTATAATGAATGCATAGTTCTCTGAAGAAGTAACTTTTCCATAAAAAAGGTAAAGGAGATAACATCAACTGAAATAACTTCCAGTCTAAGCACAATAATTTAGAAATTTACCAACTAGAAACAATGAGTTTGAAAGTTCTTTGTCTCTGATAAAGATGTACATAAAGCAATTTAAGCAAATTATCTAACTTATTTATACCTACATATTTATGAGTTTTATTTTTCTAAGCACTTAAGAACTTCTTTAGGCTCACATCTTTTCTGAATAAAAGATGCAGGTTAAGAATTAGTATACTGACATTGCTTAATATCTAATTGTTACTAGTCTGCACATGGTTATGATATATGTCTGAACATATTTGAAGTAAACTGCATGTATTCAGATTATTCCTTTGTTTTCTCTGTTTTAGTAATTTATTTGTATATAATGAGGGGAGCCAGAACAGTAACCGACTAAAATCTGGTTTAAATACTTCTTTGAGTAAGAATGTGCATATAAAACTTTAACTTCGAAGCAATTTGGGATTTGTTCCATTATTATTTTCCATAATTATTTATAGATAATGGAAGTTAAAATTGCATGGTAGTTGAAATTTTAAATACTTTATTTTATCAATTATTTGAATCTGTACAAATTAAGATATAACAGAATATTGTTTTAAGTTAAAGGTTTGGAAACTTCCACACAAATATTCTTAACTATAATTTTGATTAAAAATGAATGCTAATGTAAACTTCTACTATAAGTAAGAGGTCTTCAGGATGCTAAGCTTGGAGCTCAGACTCGCCTACTTTGATCAATATTGTTAGTAAATGATTGTTAATCTGACTGAATATCTTTGTTCTGTGAGATTGGGAATGATACTCATTCCATGTCAGTTAAATGGTTTATTGAAGATTAGTCACTTTTTAAGAATTTTTTTTTCTTTTTCAGGCCTCAACTTAATTTTAAATTAAATTCTTTAATGGGAATTAACAATCTGTCATTAAAATATATACTTTTCATGAAGGTTATACAAGATTTAAATAAAATAAATACTTATTACTACACTACTCTAATTTCTCTAATCAATAAAAAATTAAGATGGGCTTAACTTTTCTTTCTTTAAGTGTTAATGGGTTAAATAACCCAAGTTAAAGATTCAATTTACTAAAGTACCTGAAATTAAATAAAGCTCAAGTAATCTTTATATAAGAAACTCACTTAAAAACAAATGATAGCTTTTCTTGGAACCCAAATGAATACTTGAAATTATCTAATTCTTCACACATCAAAAAACCTAGAGGAGTTTCAACACGATGGAAGAAAAACATAATTTCCCCTCAAGTAATTTATAATTATAAAGATAAGGAAGGTCTTTTATCAATTATAATAATAAAATTTAGTAATAGGCTCTGGACATTTATTTTATTTTTATTTTACATTTGTTGACCGGGCTCGTCTAACTGGATATATGTCCATTTTCAGTAGAGGCCCGGGAATAAAAGCTCCACATAAAACAGATAAACACACAGAGCATTAAGAATTCAAATACAGAACATTAAACCTCAGATACATATAGCATGTCAGACAAAAATAGGTGTTTAAGGTAATTTAGCAAACATGATGGAACAGAAAAATAGAACCAAAATAAGATAAGATAATCCTTTTTTTTTTTTTTTTTTTTTTTGTGAACACTGTAAGAAGAAAGTCTTCAGAAGGATATGGGAGATTCCCATCTCAACGTTATGAGTAAGGAACAGAAGAACAGATTAGTTAAACACAGGATTGGGAGAGTAAGTAGAGGGGGAGAAAATGCATCAAGAGAGACATTAGTTAATGCTTATTGGTTCCCTGGAATTGGAACAAAAACAATAAAAACACATTTAGAACTTATTACCAAAAATACTAAGGGTAGTTTAATTCTAGGAGGAGATTTTAACTGTCTATTTAATGATTCAGAAACCTCTAACAAAAGAAATTTCCGTGCTACCTCTATAGGGAAAATTTTAAAAAAATTGATAGATAACTCACAATTATATGATTTGTTTTATCTCAAAACTGACAATTCATTAGAATTCTCTCACTGTGATTTTAGACACAACACTCAGACTAGAATTGACAAAATCTTTATATCTCAAGATCGAAAAACAAAAATATCATATTTTACAATAATCCGGTGTCCTCTATCTGATCACAATGCACTTATTTTTAATATTCAAACAGACTTTAAGAAATTGATATATACTAAAAGAATCCCAGCTTATATTACTAAATTAAAACAGTTTAAACCATGGTTAGATTCAGAAATAAAATATTTCCTAGATATAAATTTAACAAGTGAGGTAAATATGGTAATTATATGGGATTCTCTGAAAGCATATTTATATGGCAAAATCATAATATGGTTTAATAATAAAACAAAGGAATGGGAGTCTGAATTATCTAACATACAAAAACAAACAAATATAATTAACAATGATAATTCGAGAATTTTGTCAGATAAGAAAAAAGAAATTGAATCTTTAAATAAAAAATATATTGGCATCCTAACTCACACAACTAACTTAGCTTTAAAAAAATAAAACTAGATTATTTTTCTATGTCTCCAAAACATATGCACAATTTAGCAATAAGAGTTAAAAGACAATCCACTGAAAATAATATTGTGAGTGTGGTTCATGAAGGGTGAAGAAAAAAAAAGTCTTGGTAGGCAAAACTTAAACTCACCACGACTGTTATCAATGAAAGAAAAAAGACTTTATTTTAACAAAGGTAAGCGCTTTCGCGTATCTCCTGATATGCTTCTTCAGACCATGTATACAATAAATGAACTTTCAGAGAATATATAGTGAAGATACATTCAAATTATTCAATTAATTCAACAATAAAACAATCAACCCTTAAAAGAGAAACGCTTCAAGCAACATGACTATGCATGCTAAAAGCTTCATCTGGGCAAAACACTAGGTAATGCAGAACTTTTTCTATTTATAGAAAATATTTTAAAATTTGGAATTTAAATAAAAGCATTAATAAAAAAGTATGTAAGAAACCTCACTGCTTAAAATTAAGGCATATGAAAACTCATATAAAATATGCCTGAGAAATCTTAATGCACGTTAATATACAAACTAAACAGTGCAAAATTCTGCAAAATTCATAGGTTCAAGTCCCTGGATAAAAACTTAAATATTTATGCATAATATTCAAACTATTCTATGAACAATCTTCTTATTTACTTTTAAACTATATTGCTATTTGTAGAAACAAAGTAATGTATATGCATAAAATTTATAAAACATTTTCTAATTATAAGGCCTTGTCTACAAGAAAAAAGTAGTACTGTAAATCCATGCTAAAATCAGTCTAAAATCAGGTTCCATGTTATAAATATATATAAATATATATAACAATTAGATAAATGATTAGATAAATAAAAATATATGTATAGATAAATAAGTAAATATGGATAAATGAATATACAACTATTCATCTGCGTGTATTCAGAAAAGATCTTAATGAGACATAGGCATTAAGTCCAGGGAGATAGTGACCTTTTAACCTAAGGATCAATTTTAGTTCCTTCAACTCTAATAAATTCATATAATCACCACCTCTAGTGTTCGGTTCTACTATTTGTAATACTCTAAACACAAAGGTATGACCAGGGAAAAGTTGGATATGCTTTGCTAGAGCATTGAGCTCATTTTTATTTTTGATGTCATATTGATGGTTATAAATGCGATTTTTCAACTTCCTCTTTGTCAGGCCTACGTAGAACACTGAACATTGTTCACAGGTGGCCAGATATATTATGCCTGTGGTATCACAGGTAGCCTGGAATCTAGGTACAAATGTATAGGAAAGATCTGGATGTATGAATTCTTGTTTTTTAGTTAGATACTTACAATAATTGCAATGGTTGCAAGGAAACATACCAAAATTATTCCTTAAATGTACTATGTCAAGTCTTCCATTATTTGCCTTATCACATAAAAGTCTTTTTAAATTTTTGTTGTTTCTATAGATAAAGTGAGGGTTCTTACCTACTAAATTCAAAGTGCGGTCATCTATTAATAAAACTTTCCAGTTATTAGCAATAATTTTCTTAATATTTACACTGTCATTGGTGTAAGTAGTCACAAAGCTCACCCTCATATCTGTGCTTTTTTTATTTCCATTTGTATGAGGAGGAAAAAATGAGTGTTTGTATCTAGTTGCAGTTCTGGGTATTTCTGCTCTATCTAAAACTTGCCTTCTGATATTCTTTACTAACTCTTGATCATAACCTCTATCTAAAAATATTTTTTCCATTTTGTCAGCCTCTGTTAATAGATCCATGTTGTCTTTACAAATCTTAGAGAGTCTAATAAACTGACTTTTAACTATCCCACTGAAAACATGACGTGGGTGCATGCTATCATAACGTAAAATTGTGTTTCTCCAACATAATTTTCTATACAATGTTGAAGTCAGTGTACCATCTCTAATATCTAAAGAGACATCTAAAAAACATACCGAGTCAAAAGAAGTTACTGCTGTAAATTTAAGAAAATTTGTTGTGCTTTCAAGATAATTTTTAAATAAACAGAATTCTTCTGTGGAACCATCCCAAACAATTAAAATGTCATCTACAAACGTTTATAGACTAGAACTTTGCTAAAATAGATGCTTGTGAAAACATATTCCCTTTCCCAGTGATATAAAACTAGGTTTGCGTACGTGTTCGCACAAGGGGTGCCCATGGCCACCCCAGATACTTGTAAATATAAGTTGCCTTCAAATGAGAACACATTATTATTTAAAACTAAATCTAATAGATGACATATTAAAATTTCCTGATTCCTGTCCACAGAAGGAAAAACTTGGAGTACTTCTCTTATTGCTTGTATCCCTTGGTCATTAGGGATAGAAGTAAAAAGACTTTGAATGTCCATAGACACTAATAAATGTTTACCTTTTATAAGATGTGTCTCTAATGTATCTAAAGCTGATAATAGCTGATAGGTGTCTTTAAGGATACTCGGGACCTCATTAACTAAAGGTCTAAGTGTGTCTTCTAAATATATGGAGATATTTTCTGTGACCCACTTTTCACTAGACACAATTGGACGCAAAGGAGGGGGAAAGGTACCTTTATGAAGTTTTGGTAAACCCTTGATGATTGGAACAACTGGGCTATCATTAAGTAAAAACTCATAAAGACTAGGTGATAACTGACAGCACATAAGTAGATCATATAAGTCGTCTTTGATGGCATTGATGATTCCTGAGAGCTTTCTTTGATCTATCTTTAAATAAGTCGCATCATCATTTAACATATCTAACATCAGGGTTTGATAATTCTCAGAATCAAACAGAGCAATACCACCGCCCTTGTCTACTGGTCTCAATACAATAGAAGAATCATTAATCAGCTTATTTAAAGACAATCTAATATCTCTAGACATGTTAAAATACAAACATTTTCTTTCACCGCTAAAGAAATATTGATATAAATCTTGTTCGCAAATTTTTATAAAGGATTCAACATGTGCTGGCAGTGGAGGTGTATAAGAACTTTTTTTTTTGTGGAAATGCAGACCAGATACATTCTCAGTCTTATGTCTTGAAGCGTCTGTATAAAAATATAGCTTCAGAGCAACTGCTCGCCCAAACAAGCGTAAATCAATAAGTATGTCTGATAAAACACTGCCCTGTGAAGGGACGAATGATAGTCCTTTGTTTAACAAGTCTTGATCATTTTTAGAAAGTACATACCTTGACATGTTAAAGAACAATGGTTCTAATGTTTTTGTCTCCTTCTCTGATACGACACGTTTTCTCCCGAATTTAGCAATAAGAGTTAAAAGACAATCCACTGAAAATAATATTGTGAGTGTGGTTCATGAAGGGTGAAGAAAAAAAAAAGTCTCAGATATAAGTGACATTTTGGATGCTTTCAAATATTTTTCGGAACAATACAAAAGTAAAGAATTTCAATGTAGAACTTTGGAATATGACTTAGACTTTTCCAAGTTAAAAAAATACTACCAGAAAAATTAATAAATGATATCCAGAAACAAATTTCACTAAAGGAAATTACTGAAAAAATTAGAGAAAGCAAAAATAACAAAGCTCCAGGTATAGATGGTATCATCAGTGAAATATATAAACTATTACCATCCTCTGCTATATCAGTTCTGCACAAAACTTTAAATGAATCATATTTACAACGTACAATTCCACCCTCATGGAGGTATTCGTTAATTACTCCTATATTAAAAGAAAACAAAGATTCTAGTCTCTGTAGTTCATATAGGCCAATATCTTTGATTAATAATGATTATAAAATATTAATGTCTATTCTAGTTAATAGATTTAAAAAAATCATTAACACACCTCATCTCTGAAAATCAAACAGGTTTTATTTATAATATACATAACCACAATAACATTCAAAGAATACTAACTACCATAGATATTTTAAATAGAGATAATCAAGAAGCTCTTATAATTACTCTTGACATTGAAAAAGCCTTTGACTTATTACATTGGAATTTTCTTTTTAAAATTCTTGAATCATATAAATTTCCTATCCAATTCATTACTTTTATAAAAAATATTTATAACAACAATTTAGCTTATATAAAATTAGGACCGTTTATGTCTGAATCTATTGAAATAACTAAAGGCACCAAACAAGGAAGCCCAATGTCCCCAATTCTATTTGCACTAGCAATAGAACCTTTCTCAGTGGCAATCCAATTAAATAAAAAAATAAAAGGAATTAATATATATAATCAATTTGATTCTAAGATAATGTTATTTGCTGATGATATCTTACTTACTTTAAGAAATTAAGTGGAATCCCTACAAGAATTGGACTTACTTAAGAATTTTTATTGTATTTCAGGATTAAAAATTTGTAGTTCTAAATCTAACCACTTGCTACTAAATAAAATAAATTTTAATGATACCAATGAAGCAACTATAAATGAAATAATTGGGAAACAAGTATCTGCTTTAAAATATTTAGGGATTGTTTTATGTGAGAAAATTGATTTAACCTTAAATATGAACTATAACAATATTATAAATAATTTAAAATTCTTACAGAGAAATGGAATAAACTACGCTTAAAATTTGAAGTAGACTACAATTAATTAAAATGGTATTATTACCAAAGATAAATTACATTGCATGATCTATTCCTATATTACCAAATAAAAGTCTTCTAAGAGAAATAAATAAAATACTTTTAAAATTGTTATGGTACCCAAAAAAAAAATCGAATAGCTTTATCAAATCATATTAGACCTTGGGAGCTTGCAGGAATAAATTTTCCAGATTTAGAATCATATATTAAAGCTTCTAATCTTAAAATTATCTTAAATTGGATAGATCCAAAGTTTTCTTCAGCTTGGAAGTCTCTTCAAACTACTATTATTCTAAATGAGAATAAATTAATAAAAAATGTACAACTTAATGAACAAAACAACAAACTTTGGTATGTACTTTGTGTTAATTTACAATAAAACATTATTAAACTCAATCTAAAGTTTATAAACTATATCTACATACAACACTTTTAGAAATTTCATCAATAACAATATTGATATTAAATTATGGTTACACTTATTATTCCCTTTTAAAATTACAAGGATTTTTTTTAATAATATCAATACAGATTTTGTTGACTTTCGGCTTTTCCTTGTTAGGGGGTTGCCACAGCGGAACTCCGGTCTGCTAATGATTGGCAGTAGATTTTGATGAATGCCAAGGTGCCAGCTCGACGTTCAACCTTCAACGAAGGCACGCCCATTTACGCATGTCTTTTGAATGCCCACTCAACTGCGGGGAGGACATGCAGACTCCACACAGAAGGCACTCCCCACACTCCAGCCAAGAATGAAACGGGAGAACCTCTTGCTGTGAGGCAACAATGCTACCACTGCACCACAGTGAATGTCCAATAATATCAATACAGATACTCTTAATAATTGGGAAATAAAAAAAAATAAGTGCTGGTACAAATGTACAATGAACTTAGTCATCCTAGATGCACAGAATTTAATTGAGACATTTAATCTATCAGAATCAGATTGGTTAGCTCTTAATAGCTTAATTCCATTTACTCAAGCTCTATGTAGGACAGTAGCGAATTCTTCCTTTAAATCATTGCTTAAATTTATATTTATTATACATGAAATACTATATGGAGAACTTGATTCGAAGAATTTAATCTCAAAACTTTATAAAATTATTATTTATAAAACTACTCCTAATCAGAAATTTTGGAATTTTATTACTAAAGATTATACAATGTCCCTAACTTCGGAGAATAAAACTAATCTCCTGCACTCCATTAAACTAACATCCAAACTACAAGTCTGGAGGATTTTTTCCTGGAAATTCTTGCATAGGGCTTTCTATATTCCTAATAAAATTGCTAAATTTAATCTTTCTAAAGAAATAACATGTTGGAGATGTTCCCTAAAATGTAAGGCTGATTGGTCTCATATATTTTATGAATGTTCTCTAATTAAGAAATTTTGGAATGAAATTGGAAAATTTCTTCAAGCTATTTTTACTGATTCATTCATATTATCAAAATCTTTAATAATTTGGAATGTAAATGAGTCTATTACAATGAACAACAAAAATAAATATTTACTCTGAACAATGCTGGCAGTAGCCAAAAAATGTATTACAAGATGGAATTCGTCCTTCACTCCAACTATTGAAGATTTTTTAATTCTATTGGAAGAAGTAGCTCTTTTGGAAATAAAAAACAAAGAACTAAGAATTTTCCCCAGAAAATGGACTAATAATCCTTGGGAGAAAGTCCTCTCCCTTGTTAAGACAATTAATTCAGATTTACTATCATCTACTTAATTAAATTGGAAACAAGGAACACTGGAAATTGTATGACCTTACTGTATGTTTATAATATGTTATTCCCTTATTTTTTGAATTTGAGGCCTTTGTAAAAATTGTACATAGTTTATCAGTATTGTTATTTAAATTGAAAATGTTTGATGTCTTGTTGGAAATCTCAATAAAAAAGTTTGGACAAAAAAAAGATGCTGAACAGATAGAAGTAGTAAAAGAAACAGTAAGAAGTTCAAATGTACAGGATATAAAATGGGATGGAGTAACAGCCAGAGAAATTTATACAAAAGTAAGAAAAGTTCTTACCTGGAAAACCCCAGGCCCAGATGCAGTACCTAACTTCTGGCTAAAAGTATTAACATCGTTAGACGAAGATTTATCACTAAGAACCACTTGTATGCATACCCCAAACCGCCACCAACCTGGTTAACAACAGGAGAAATTACACTCCTCCTTAGATGTGAACCTACAAACTATCCTAAAAACTATAGATCAATAACTTGCCTTCCTTCCCATGATGTATAAGCTATATACTGGAACTGATGCCAACAGAGTTTGCAGTCATTTAGAAAAAAAATCAATCATGGTAATAGAACAAAAGGGTAACAAAAGAAAGTCATAAGGAACAAAGGATCATTTGTTGGTAAGTAAAGACATAATAGTGAATTACAAAAAGGGGAATAATCTAAGTATGGCATGGATATATTACAAAAAAGCATTTGACAGCATCCCACATTCAGGGATAACCCTAAATCGATCAGTTACAATACAGTGACCACAAAACAGTGGCAAATCACTTTGCAGCTAAGTCATGATAAAGGACAAATTATTTTCCCAGGGAATAAAATTCAAAGGGGTATATTCAAGTGTGACTCTGTCACTGCTGTTCTTTTGTTTTATCTTTAACTCATTAAGTTGTTTTCTTAACAGATTAAGTCACGGTTACACTTTGGCTCCCATACAATAACAAAGTATAAAGACTTCTCATTTTCTTTTTGGAGATGTTTAAAACCGTATAATTCGTCACAGGAGGAACTGAAAGCACAACTGGAAGTGGTCTAAACTTTCTCAGATGATATAAGGATGTCAGTTGGTTTTAATAAATGAGCAAAAGCTACATTTGAAGCAGGAAAGCTGCAGCATCAAGAAAATAACAGTTTGAAACAGGAATGTGATTTAAAGGAACTTGAACAGAAGAGTGTTTATAAATATTTGGGAATCGAAGGATCGACAATAAAACATGAACAAATGCAAACAAAACAGTAAAGAATATTTTAGAAGACACAAACTAATACTGTAAACAGCAAGCAACACAGTAGCAGAGACACAAATAGTTCACCAACCAAAAAATCCAGTATAGAACACAACGTGCAGATGAACCAAAACCGGTGCAGGACAGGCATAAACAGTAGCTTTATTAAAAATATGAGTGCTTTTGCAGTATCAATCCCACTTCTTCATCAGGTAATAGACAACTAAAAGATTGTGTTTAAATACACCCCTATACTTAAACAACTAGCCAATCAAGAATACCTGCAGTTAAAACTTTCACAGTCTTAAAGTATCAGTTTTACTGAGATTGCTATACTATATTCTATACAAAGAGCAACTAACCTGCAGCTAAAACATTAACATTGTCAAGGTGCTGATACCACAAAAGTCATTAACAAAAACTAATATTAAACATACATCACGACATGCCTAATAAAATACATGTATAAAAAAATAGCTCCATTTTTAGCCACGAATAAAACTCCATAGAAACCATACATTTTTCAACAGTCTATATGCTTGCTTGTAAAACCTACATTTAATAACTATGTTTATGAATAAGAAATGTATAACTATTTCCTATTGACCCTAGCTTTTAAAAAGGCTGCATATGGACTTTATCATTGAGACCATGTCCTGTATCAGCACGCATGCGAATAATCCGTCTTGTTTTGTCAGAGTAGGGTAGGACTAGCTATTTTTGAGAAGTCTGATTGCTGAACTAGTGCTATGTGTACTGGTATGACAAGCTATATCAAGCTTATGTCCTGCAAGCACATACTGGTTCGTTTTTCAGCAGAGACATCACATTCCTTGCTCTAGTTCCAAGAGCCAGTTTCATTGCCAGAATCTATTCTGCCCTCATGCATTGTACTTCGGCTAGTTACTTGCCTGGTATTGCATTTCATTCCTGTTCTTTACCTTTTAGGTAGTAAACCCACACGGCAGCTTCAAAACACTTTTTAGACATATGCCTGTCCAGGTAAGAGGGTCACATAATCCCAAGGCTTAGACTGGCAAACACCACCCCAGGCTAGGCTCAAAGAGTGGTCCTAGCATCCCTGTTTTGGAAGAAACTCTGAACTAACCATTTTGAAGATCACATTTTCTGTACCATTCTTTGTCTGGTCCCTTTTCATAGATGAGTTTGCTAATAGTGAACCAACTAGGAGCATAACGGCCTAGGCAGTCTGGTTCTGAGGATGACTGGGTTGTAGAAACCAGTCCATCACAATACAGGCTTAGGCATAGGGAAAGGGAATTTTTATGCAAAAAGTAAACTTAAAGCCAGTCATTATAAATGAAAAGAGAATGTGTGGCTTATGAGTAGAAAGAAGGTGGCATTTCAAACAATTTAAAGAGTTTTACTTAAATGAAATAGGGTACTTTTAAAAACAAGTGACCTATTAATGAATGTGCATTACTAATATCAGACGCACTAAATTCTTCTGGAATGCTTGCAATTTTAATAAGAAAAATGCAGAATGGCTCAAGTCGCAGGAGAGTTTAATGCATATTACAGCAACATCCAGCAAGAATATGTAGGGTGTACATGCATTTTTTCCTTTAGCTTTATGGGGACTCATTCATCTGAAAATGGTGCCCTTAAGAATGAGTTTCCTTCTGCTTTAGAATTAAAAATTTATGATGGTGGGATATTAGGAAATAACCTATAAAATTTAATGACCACAAATATTCGGTGAGTTCTTTTTTCTTTACTTTGGCCTCATTGCCACAGATACCTGTGAATCTCCTGCAGCCCCATTCATTCCCCTCCTATCACCAGCTTCAAAGGATGACAGGGAAGCAGATGTGATGGACACAGAACTTGATCATCATCCTTTTGGGAGGCTTGGAGATGTTGTCCACTTCTTCAGTCCTTCATCATTTGGCCAGCAAACTCAGCACAGTTCATATGACAGTGCACCTACTGTAAATACATGCTTCCACACACCAGTGATACTTAGATAAATGCATTCATTTCTCAAAATACTCTCACTTCCCAGACTCTGTGTATATTGAACACATCTGGGACTTCATACAGAGGACACGTCAGTGCTTGGATGAAGCAAATAAATCGAGTCTCTGGCATTGGTCTTTCACTCACACAACTCCATCCCTGACCAGCTCCTTAAGTAGCCAGGTTGCTGAGTTTATGCCATCCAAGGTGTAATTAGTAGTTCACACTGCAGATCCAGTCCAATATATTCCTTTTACCAAATACTGGATAAATCCGATAGTTTGCAGAACCAACTTACATAGTGGCTTATTTATTCCAACCAAATCATGACTTTACCTAGACATTTCTTGACTTCAATTACTGCTTTTTGACCCACAGTGCCTTCAGAAATGCTTTAAAAATAAACCACAACCATTTCTATTTACTAACATGCCCTCATATCTCTCTTGTATCACATACATTGAATCTCAAATTGTGGTTCTTATTTTTGTATATTTTTTTAATATCCTGTCCATCTGTACTCTTGATTCTTTATGGTAATCAAAATGTTCATATTTCTTTATGAGTTCTGTCTCTTTTTTTCATGACTACACAAAGAAAGCATTCTTAACCTCCCTTCAAATATTTATGATGCAAATTATTTCTTGCATTTGGTGTTCTCATCAGAACTTTCTTTCCAGTTATGAAGAGGTCTTGCAAACTGCACATGCTGCTCAAGTTACTATGTCCTATACTAACTATATAGAGATATACCATCTTGTTTTCCACCAGTTATGTCTGCTACTTTGCTATTAATAGAGTGTATATTGTGTGTTGCATTAGGAGATATAACAAACTAATGGTAGCCTTAGAGTATATGTATGTGATGTATGTGTGTGTATCCATTATATATATATATATATATATATATATATATATATATGCTGCTAGCATATTTACAGTACCCATGTCAAAACCAACATCATTATTAGAGATACGGATATGCTTGTTGAAAAACTCCCCTTCGACCATCATGCATCCATGATCATGCATGTATTAAAGATACATGTTCTAGGTCCAAGGATATTAACAGATTTTTCTGTTTCTCCCTTAGTTAGCCTGTAATTGAGCATAATGCTCCCTTTGGTGTGTACCTGTCCTGACACGAGACCTAACTTGAAAGTCCCCATTGTTTTCTCACATAGAAAAATCAAGAGCATGAACTCTGTTACCTATACAAAATGCCTTAAAGCTCTTTCTCTCTTCTCTGTCTCATACAGACCTTCGGGGTGACCTCTGCCTAGCCTACAAAACCTCAAATGACTTTCTCATGAACAACCTTCAACATGTTTGCAAAACCTGTATCACCATGAACACCTGTACAAAAGACCTCTGCCTTTATCACAAAAATAATTAGAACCTGCTGGCATGATGAATACCTTATTCAATTAATTCTTCCCCTCTGGAAGAGAGCACCCTTTTATGTTAAAGTAGTACCCTCAGCCTGAGTGAATGGATAGGTACTTGCAAATACAGCTCTGATGGGGGCCCCAGGACTATCATGAAAAGGGGTCACAAGTAGTGGTAATTACAGTGCCTAAGCTATGAATGTATTATACGATCAATTGCCTAGTAATAAGCTATGAACCCATTCCAAGACTAATTCTGGTATGATGTTGAATATTTACAGTATTACTAGTGAAATGTGACATTGCTGTTGATCATTAGTCTAATTTGGCTCATGTGCTGTTTTGTTAATAAGCCAGAAGTAAACTTGTTAGCCCTATACCTTGTGGCATGATGGGTGATTATATCATTAGATATTAAACAATCATTAATCATAAGAATATTAATAAAGCACATTTGTTAACCAGGTAGGTCTACTGGAATTACAGTCCCTTTTCAGGGGCAACCCAAGAGCAATGTCTGGCTAAGTGACTTGCTTAAGGTCACACAGTAGGAAAATGAGGCCTGAAGGAATCAAACCCTGTACAACTGGAGTGCAGCTCATAGTCTTAACCCACTGCACCAACTACCATGATCATTTACCATGTTCAAGCAGTACTGCATATTATGTCAGTTATGAAAGAAATAAATGCCAAGCTAGAATTAATATTAGCTATGAGTGAAAAGACTTTCACACAACAATCTCTTAAGGTGCAGGGTCAACATTATCTGGTAATAGCTCATAGAATGGAAATTAAGAAGCTGAAAAACAGGTTGTTAAATAAAGAATAATACTAAGGATTTAAATAAATAAGCTGACTCCATGAAGAGACAACTGGGTATCATGCCAGTTTCACTTCCCAGCAATGTTTTGTGTATATTATTATGGGAAAATGTGAATTGATGTTCTGGCTTTTACTCAGACTCTCTTATCAAACAGCCTAAAGATGTATGTCAGCTCTATTGCCAGACTGTGGAAGTAGCTTTTTGTATGGAAGGCCTGGGTCTTCTATGCAGATAGCACACAGCTCCACTGATATTCCCTAGCTGGTAATCAAACATGGACTGTGGTAGTGAGACTGCCAAACTCTAACATTGGTGGTGTACCAAAAACCTCCATTCCGACTTCATGTAAATTGCCAGAAAGCAAATCTGGGAACTAAGTCAAGCCAACTACAATACAGTCACTGTAAATAAGGGCTGTTACAGCTAAATGTTTAAAAACAACTGTAGCTGCACAACTGATTCTTGCATCTCAAAGAGCAAAAACCATTGCTATATGACTCTAGTGACATAATGGATTTTTGCATCCCAGACCCACCCATTGATGAAGGGGAAGATACTGAACATCTGCATCAAAATGTAAATCAAGGATAGAGGATATATTCGATAATGACACTGTGACTGCTAAATAACAGGGGAAGAGTGACTGCATTTTGTTTGTTATTGTTACCACTGTAAGTGATTTAGCAAAATGCTCACTTTCTTAGCAATATCTACAAGCTCTTCCTGGAATATTTTATTTAGTTTGGCTTACTTGCTACGTGTAAATACCAATTGTAGCAATGGGGGTATGATACTGAAGTATTACCACTGCAGTAGGTATATGGACATGCTGCATGAGTTACCTGAATTTTTCATATTTCTAACTGTTCTGCCATTTACACTATACAAATTCAACAGGCTGGGACTGAAGTGCTACTATCTGGTTTCTTGCTTTTTAAATAGGAGATTCAGTTGGTTTAATTGCAGAACTTTTGTTAGTCTTTCATCAGTATGTCTCTCTGTTGATCAGTGGCAGTGAAAAACATTGAGCAGCCTGCTTGTCCCTGTGGGAGTGGTTACTGACTTGAAACTGTAGTTTTATTGGCCATTTTGGGTCAATTCCAAAACTCCTTCATCTTCCTCTCTTAAAACCCTCTTTTGCGCGGTTTGCGCGGTTTTGTGCATAGCGCAACAGCGGGCAGCGCCGCCTAATTGGGTTTAAACTATTCCTGGCTCCACAAAGTCTGCTCTTCACTTTTTCCCTTAGAACTGCTCTATCTCTCAATTTAAACACCATATTCTCATTCTAAGGCCCTTCACTGGTCCAATTAAGTAATCCTACAAGTTAGCACTATTAAACCAGAAGCACTACTTACTCTTATACTCTCTACGATTACCCTGTCCTCTATTGGTCTGTCTTAAATTCAGTTTCCTTATTACTGTAGCATGTCCAAAGGTCAGTCAATGGTTTCCTCACCAGTCCAGCTGGTGAATCTGGGAATTTTGAGGCAATGTTACAACTGTCTCATGTACACAGACAACCCTCTCCTCCTCCAAACAGGTTCAAATATATGTGAGAGATGCAACTATTTAGCCAAACTGGAGGCTGAGCTCTCTCATCTCAAAACTGGTGTAACCAGTCAGGAAGAGAAGGTAACCTCACACAACACAATTCCAGTATCACATAATCCCACCACATCAGCGAACCAAACGCATAAATACACAAAAACATACTCGGAGGCTCTAAATAAAAATCTACCTAAGCAACAGAGACCTCCAAAGCAGACATCCAAGCAAACGCTACCTCAAAACAAAACACAAACAACACATAACCCACAAAGTCAGTGTGCCAAGCAGCCACAGCCCTTAAGGCTGAATAACACACCTGATACTCTTGTTATAGGTGACTCTATTGCCAGACACACTAACGTCCCGCTCACCAGGCTGAATAAAGAGAAGGTCACGGTGAGCTGCCTGTCGGGTTCTAGGATCCGACACATAACGCAAGCACTCAGGTCACTCCAAAGCAAATACAAATATGACTCAGTCATTGTACATGCTGGTGTGAATGACCTGAGACATACCTTCCTGGACTACATGAAAAGAGACATAGAGGAGCTCTCTGATCATGTAGCCCAGGCTAGTATGACCCTGACCTTGAGCAGCATCTTACCCTCACCTAGAATGATGCCACAGTATGAAGACAAAATGATCGATTTTAACAATTGGCTAAAATGTTGGTGTCATTCAAAGGGGATCCAGTGTCTGTCAACCTGGGATGACATTCTCAACCAGCCTCGTTGCTTCGCTAGGGACGGCTTGCACCTGTCACCACTGGGCTTTCAGATATTGGCAAAGGCTCTTGCCACCCCCATAGTGCCTTTTTTAGGCAAGGCTCAAAAGTCAAACCCACCCCCATAGACAGCACAAGGAACAAGAAACTAAGGGTAACGCTGCTAAATGCCAGAATTCTTAACCTCAAGATGCACGCACTCGAAGCTCTCCTCAGTATGGAGAACATCGATATCTGTGCAGTGACAGAAACCTGGTTCAAGGCTCCAGAGAGCACCCCAGCACTACCAGGCTATACCTCATATCATGCTTTTCGGCCCCAAAACCTGGACCAAACCACAAAAGGAGGGGGAGTTTCCATATTTATCAAGGATATCCACACCTCCAGGTTAGTGGCATTGCACGAAGTATCGGAGACCATCCATGTGCAACTAACAGTGGGCAAGACTGCTTTTCAGTTTATAGCATTCTACAGACCACCCTCTCAAAGTCAGGAATCCCACTCAGCTTTCCTGAAAACATTGGAGAACATGAAGATCTCTCCGAACACCATTATGTTGGGTGACTTCAACTACCCAAACATTGACTGGGAGCACTACTCAAGCCCCAGCACCTTAGCCCAAAGATTCCTGGAAATTATAAACTCAAATGCTATGGAACAACTAGTCACCACTCCCACAAGAGGGGACAACATACTAGACCTGATCATTACCAACATGGGGACTCTATGCTCCACACCAGAAGTATATCCCTCATTGGTAAGATCAGACCATAAATTAATTTCACTGGATATCCACATCCCGACCCCACCCCCAGCCCAGAAAACCACAGTGAAAAACTTCTCAAAAGCGAACTTCTCACTTTTCAAAACCGAATTGGAATCCTTCAAGGCCCCAGGGCCAGTGGAAACTACGGCCCAAACTGCAGAATCCTATATAAATGCATTCTACGGACATCTCCAGGAATGCATGGATCATGCTATCCCAAACAAAACCAAGACCCAATCATCCAAAGGCAGGCGTCTGGTCTGGTGGACCCCTGCCATAAATAAACTGTACAACAGAAGGAGGAAGCTACTACATGATAGAGCAAAATCCCTAATAGGGAAGGCATCTCTGATCAGTACTAGCAAAAAAGTACGATCCCTCATAAAATCCTCATAAAATCCTCCAAGGCCAGCTTCGAGAGAAAAATTGCACAGGACACCAAAGACAATCATAAGGCTTTTTTCAGTTATGTTAGAAACCTGGGATGCAACTCCCAGACTTGTTCTGAGTTGATTCTAAATGACAAAAAATACACTGAACCCACAGACATTGCCAATATCCTGGCAGACAGGTTCAGTGCAAACTTCTCCACCCCCCCCCCCCAAAAGAGCAAGTATCTATCCTGGCAGAGGGCTGCCTCACAAACATCTCAGATGCTCAGTTGAAGGCTGCCCTCTCCAAAGCAAAAAACACTGCTTCCATGGGACCAGATGGCATCCCAGGTTGCGCCCTACATGAACTCCAAGAGGAACTAATCCCTCAAATAAAACAGCTATACAATCTCAGCCTCACTACAGGATATGTGCCCACAGAATGGCGTACAGCAACAGTGGTCCCACTCCACAAAGGTGGAGCCTCTACGGACCCTGGAAACTATCGCCCCATAAGCCTGACTAGCTTAGTCTGCAAGGCTATGGAGAGGATCATCATGGAGCTCATAAACAAAGACATTGGGGACCTACAGACACTAGATCCTACCCAGTTCGGCTTTGTCAAGGGCAGATCCTGCCTTTTGAACCTGGTTGACTTCTTTGAAACAGTCACCAAAGCCATAGATGAAGGGAAGGTAGTCCACACAGCCTATCTGGACCTTGCAAAGGCATTTGACACAATACCCCACTCGGGCATCATAGATAAGCTATCCAGCTTAAATATAAACCCCTATGTCACAAGATGGGTCGCAAACTGGCTCAAAGACAGAACCCACAGAGTGAGAGTTGCTGAAGCCATGTCAGACTCGAAACCAGTCACAAGTGGCATCCCACAGGGTTCTGTCCTGGGACCACTCTTGTTCGGTATATACTTTTCCAAGGTACAGGCAAATGTGGGAGGACTATGGCTCACCAAGTTCGCAGACGACTGCAAACTGGGTGCCATAATCAACTCTCCAGCTGACACAAACATCCTTCATAAAGGTCTCACAGAGACAGATAACTGGTGCCAGCACCATGGTTTAAAGCTAAATGCCAAAAAATGTATAGTCATACCCTTTGGCAAAAACAATGTGCCCACAAATTGCCACATAGGCGGAAACCCATTAAGTACAGACAAAGTTATTAGGGACCTGGGGACCCAAGTTGATAGCAATCTCTCCTTTGAAAACCACATTGCCAAAGTGGTTAGAAAGACCTTCTACATAGCCCACCTCATCATGAAGGGTTTCACATCTAGATCAAGAGAGGTAATCGTGCCCCTTTATTCATCCCTCATCAGGCCCATCATAGAATACAATGCCCCTTTTGGGATGTACCTTACCCGACACCTGCAGCAATTAGAAAGACCCCAAAAGTATCTCACCAAGAGGATCAAGGGTCTCAAACAGATGCCATATGCTGCTCGGTTAAAAAAACTCTAGCTCTACTCAGTTGCATACCGCCTACTTCGAGGCGATCTATGCCCGACATACAAAGCTATGTCAAATCCAGAATTAATGGACATGCTGCACCTCAGTAAATCTAAATCCCTTAGAGCCACATGCTCGAGGGACTTGAACCTCAGCACAGAAATAAATAGAACTTGCTGGAGGGACAGGTTCATAACCCAGAGGCTCCCTTTGCTCTGGAATAGAATTCCAGTTCATGTGAGGCAGAGCACCTTACTGAATCTCTTCAAGAGGAATCTCGATAAGTGGATGGGGGATTGTAGGTTTGTCCCAGGGATTACTCCCGTGTCACTATTAGACAGAGGCACAGTAAACTAAACCTTAAAAAGGGCACAGTATACTCAAATCAAGGGGTGGCGTAAGCCATACAAAATCGGGCTAGGCTTATAATTGCCCCAGGGCAGATAGCCTAGTATGAACCTATGTTATACTACAGGGGTTTAACAGCATATTTACTTCACAACATTTTGTCCTCTAATTTGATTGTTGGCTGGGGTGCCTTCTGTGTGAAAGATGCACATTATCTCTGTCTTTGTATGTATTTTTATGGGTGGTCTAGTTTCTCTCTGTATTTCAAAGACACATGATAAGCAAATTAATGACCTGTCGCATTTTCTATAGGTGCACGAATGATTGTGTGTATGCATCTACAGTGGACTTGCACCCATCCAGGATTAGTTTCTCTGCCTTGACCCTATGCTGACTTACACATTGGTTGCTCTGTGACCCTGAACAGAATGTCATCACTAGCATCCAGGGGTCAATGGCCCACCTTTTGTATTTAACATTTTGTATAATGTAAATCCTATTTTATGTACCTATGTCCTCTGAATAATCTATGCTAGTCATACTATTGGGCAAATTACCCACTGGTAATATTCAAATTATTACTGTAAATTGTGTGATGAACTTGCAGCATTTTGACAACTTGTTTTATGTATTTGTACAAAGAATAATGCATTCAAATCATTCTTGTAATCGGAGGTTTTCTCCCTGGGCCTTCACTGAAAACAGGCTACTAGCCCAGTTAGACTTCCCCAATAGACAAATCTTAATTAAATAAAATAAAATAAATGAAAAATTGGAAAATGAATACATAACTGTATCATTTATGTTTGCATTATATCTCAGCAATATACTGGCTTAACATAATCTTTATTTTAAGTTATTACTGCTTAGATAAATTTCAGATTAGCTCAATCATATTCTTTTTTTCCTTCTCTTTTTATCGAGTGGTGTTTTGATTGCACAATACAGTACATTTATGTATCAGTTGCAGAAACCAGATTGTGTGTTTTCTTAACATGGTATATTTAAGGTTTGGATTTCCTGTTTAAACATATTAACACCTTGTAGAGCTATGGCTTATTTTTCTGGAAAACTAAACTGAAAACAACTGGAGTGTGAAGGTTTCTGAATCTTTGAAAGAGTTGGACCATATTAAGTTGTGTTTCTACAGTGAAAAATGGGTAATGAACATCATGTGATAGTCTCAGCAGGCAAGTACTGAAGGAGTATAAAAACAGGATGGGTAGATGGTTACTTCTCACTATATAGGGTGCAGATATCAGGTGGTGTTATTACCCAAAACCAAACCCTACAGAGAAGATATTGTCCCCAGAAAATGTACACAATAAGCTTTCATCCATGGGTACTTAACTACCTATTAAAGAGTTGTGAAGAATTTCATGTCTATTTCCAACTGTGATTTACTGGTAAACGTTTTCAGTTTGCTGTGTACAATTCCTGTGGACAGCATCTTCTCTGGGTGGTTGCTTTTGTTTCTGAGATTTTTAAACTTATTTGTCTTTATGTTATTATTAACTCAGCCAGTTATTAAAGTATGGATGTTGATGATACTGATGCTTTAGGGGACGATGGTGGATTGGGTGAATATAACCTCTAAGCACAAGAAAACTAGACAAAGCTGAAGACAGAGACTAAGGCCCAAAATTGGGGACAAATTTTAAATATTGCACTTATCACCTTAGAAAGTTGCTAGAATAATAAGTTTTGCATTAGCAATATGAGGGAGGGTATGCCTGGCTTGAAACACTATGACCAGATAATCTCTCCTGATATCCCGGACAAGTGAAATTATAAATAAATTTCATAATCATTTTCCCCAATGACCACAACAATAGTGACACAAGGAGAAATGGTTCAAGGTTTCAATGCACTCCTTTAACACTAAAAAAGACATCACTAGAGGACCATTTACTCATTTTGTGTGTGACAGTATCCTTGGTGGTCTTAGAGGTAGGCATCTACCCTACCACTCTATAGAAACTCAGCAGCAGATGAAAGTGAAAAGGCTGGAGAGGGAAGCAGACATGAAAGAGCAGTGAAATGATGTTAGATGGGGAAAGCACAGCATGCTGGTCAAGGAAGATTACTGAAAGAAACCGAATGTTTAAGACAATCCATGCCTTCTTATAAAAACTACAAGATGAGTCTGATTTATCTAGCACTATTAATGCCAAAAGATGAATGAACAGAAATGGTATTGAGAAGTCTGGCAGTGGCTGAATGCTTTGTGGCTAATTTGAAAGGGCAGTTACAAGAACTGGAGGAAAAACAAGGAAGCAGGTGGTTAGAAAGAGAAATGGAGTGGGAAATGGTGCTTAGGAGGACACAATTCCCCACAGTATGAGTGACACAGAGTCTGAGCAGCAAAATAAAGAACACTCAAACAGTTCAGGACTGAAAAGTTGTGAGCACTTCAAATCAACAAGTATCCATTGGGAAATCCACCAGAGCATAATGCCAGTTATCTGGACAGGCAGGGGGAAGAACTGGGCTCCTCTGGGCACAAATTGGAAGGAAAACCTAAAACTCATGATAAAGAAGGAACGTATGAAGAGGAGGATAGTGAGAATTTTAGCTGTTGAAAAACAGAGAAGGACCCAGACATTCCCATAAAGTGTTAACATTTGAGAAATCTCCAAAAAAGCAAATCACATCTAGTGGAAGGCCATGGTCTGACTCCACAGATGGAAAGTTCTGGACAGTGTAGGGTTTATAGTGATTAGATTAAAGGAGGGACGAGGGCTGAGTGTGATTACTGTGTAAAGCTATAGAACCTGGCTGAGACTGTTCTCTGTAAGGACAACTTAACTTTTATGACATGTGCTTGAGAATGTTTAATTTTAAAACTGTTTTCAGCTACTAATGTATTTAATCAAAGGAGATTTGGAGATGTATATGAGAACAAGTGTCATAGAAGAATGTACATTTTTCTTCTTCCCAATTTGGTGATGGTGGTGGACCTTTACCTTGTTACAACTCTCATAAAAGTGAAACGTGTGATGGCATTTTGTGATGTGTTATTTTATGCAGGAGCAAGACAGGTGAAAAGACAATATGGCCCAGTGAACCAAGATCCAAGTATAGATGCTGAAAGGTAAGCAAGATTGATATGGTTTTTATGTCATAGGAGTCTGTACCTTGGTTGATGTGTCTAATCATTTACTTATTGGAATTTTATGACTTTGTCAGCATTCCACTGAGCTTTAGGGAAAGGGTTGTTTCTCTACAAAAACTGTACAGTTGTAATATTTATGCCTTATGTGATGTGGTCTGGACATAGGCTGTATTACAAATAAAATTTTATAGTAGTGTACAAGCCATGAGGATGGAGGATTTTTTTTTAAATATAATGTGTGTTGCCTGGGGTGAGGGGAAGATGGGGACTACCTTGCCTGTAATAATTCTTACTGTCACCAGGGACAGCAATTCTTTCTTTCCTCTGGGCATAAATACCAGGGGGTAGCCAATGGGAATTTCTATTATCCTAGCTCAGGAGTCCTTGGAATGTTTGGTTGGGAGGGCTCAGCAAGACTTCAGGCATAGGGAAACCTGACAGACAACCTGGTTACATAGAAAGGAAGGTCACCAAACTATTACATTTATGTTCTGGAATGTGAGTGGATGACCAAACTCCCAACTATTTCCCTTTTTCTTCACAAAGCAGCACCTGTCCCCTATCGTCCTCTTGTTAGCTTAGAGAATGGTGACAGCACATATGAAAAAGGGACTGGCCGGGTACGACCATTATTTTAAAGACAGAATATAAATAGATGTCAACCCACTTCAGAAATGATAGTGTGATCTGGGATTCAAACTTCAATATAAGCTCACCTCCATGTGCATAGAATTAGATCATATGGTTTCTTTGAAGACAGTATTCACAAATGCAGTTACATTAAAGTACATAGATCATATTTCTTTTGCAGCCACTGTTGTCATTGTCACAAGTTTTTGATGGTAATTTACGTAAGACCTCTAACTGATCAGTTTGAGGGGACAGATGTGAAGGGATAAGAATTGTATGTGTGTTGTACCATGTATGAACTATAGTTGCAATTCAGTTTAACTGTTTTCTGTAGAGCAGTGTTACAGCCAAGAGTAAAGCAGTAATTTTTCTTTTTGGTGGGGTTTTTTGCCCTTTCTGTTCAGTTGTGCAGTAAAATTAACGTATCTCAGTATGGGAGATGTAGGGGGTGAAGGGGATAGTTTGACTTTTCCTCATTTTTCACAAACAGTATGTTTAGACTGTTGCAGCATTTCCTAACCTGGTTGCCTCAACATTCTGGGGTGCAGTATTGATATACCTAGGGTGCCTTTGTGATGAAGACCTAAAAATAAACACATTCTTCTCCTTCCCCTCTCTGTATAGCCACTAACCAGCCATGTGACATGAGTCATCCCCAATAAGGATATAGAACCCAGTCATTATTTTATTAAATTTGTACCTGAAAATTCTGTGTTTAGCTGAACATTTGCAAAACGCAGCCTGAGTACTGAGACATAAAGTACGCATCACATCATGTTCATTTATTAAAAGGCTAGAAAAAGTTTTAAGATGTAATGAATCACATCTAAATCCTTATGGCTTTTGAGGACCTAACAATCCCTAAGTTGGTTTATATGTGGTATATGTGGCACAATGTCAGCAATGCCCCGCATTTTATATCGGGAAAACCGATAGAAGATTTAGGGAGCGAGTCTATGAACATTGATATCAAATCAGTAGGCTCAATCAAGAAAATGCCTTAGCCAGACATATTAGTGAATTTATAGATCACAATTTTAAGTTCAGAGCAATTGATTGTGTTCAACTGGATGGTAGAGGGGGCCCAGATTCACTCCTTTTAGAGAGACTCAAACTGGTCTGGCAGTTGCGTAGCAAAGCTTGCCACTATCCAAGCTTAAATGAGGTTTATTCTATATTTTGTATTTTAAAATTAAGAAGTTTGATGAGATAGGCAGTATGTTTTCTGTACCTCTGTCAGTGGTGTTAGGTATATTTTTATATTTTTGTATTTTCATGTTCTTACTGTTTATATATATATATATATATATATATATATATATATATATATATATATAGATTCACTTGATAATTTCGAAATACTGAAATACCGAATTTCAGTATTTCGAAATCATAAAGTCGAACGTCCACAATCCCGACAGCACACAATCGCGAAACACACAATCATGAACACATACACACCATACACCACACAACACATACATCATCCAACCCACACTACAACAAACAAAATGAAAACACAAACAAACCTACACTACATGCAAGCCCCCCTGCACTCCCCATGTGGGGGGCTGCGTCCCCTACACCCCCCTACTGATATATATACTAATTCCGAGATCACACAGACACAAAAAGGAAACATGCAGCCACACATTTCACAGTCCCTCGCAAACACACAAACATCACACATATACATACATCAACACATCATACACTTACACACATTCAGACACACTGAAACTCCCACACAAAACCCTTACAAAACACTCACTTACCTTCAATTGCACCTATTTTATTTTTATTTTATTTTACATTTGTTGACCAGGATAGTCCGACTGGATACATGTCCATTTTCAGCGGAGGCCTGGGGAGAAAAGCTCCAAGGGTAAGCATATACAGCATTACATAATACCAGCATTACATATTACAAACAGACTATTTACAGTGATTACATAAGTAAGCAAGTTAAACAAGTTCCACAGGTTAGAGTTAATCCAGAGCGTAAATCAGGATTAAATTAAATTACACAGTAAAATGGTTAACAGATTTTTAAACATTCTAGAGAGAGTTAGCCAGGCTTGATACATTGACATAGCCACCTACATCCATACACAATACACTCCCAATACCGCATGCCATGTACCGTAAGCCATAACCGCAAATTCGAATTTGCGATTATGCACTTTTGCGATTTTGTGTTTTCGACTTTATGATTTTGAAATACTGAAATTCTGTATTTCAGTATTTTGAAATTATAAAGTGAACCCATATATATATATATATATATATATATATATATATATATATATATATATATATATATATATTTATATATTTTTATTATTATTATTATTTTTCAGTGGTTGATATAACCTGTAGCCGGAGCATTTTTCATTAATATAACTAGTGATTGCTGTGCTGTATTAGAAAAGCACAGTTAAACATTTAGCTGGAAAAAGTAAAAAGCATGTATGAATGATGTAGGTAAAAACACTGATATGTTGCTCAGCTCATGTTTTCTGCATTTTAGATTGAGGAAGATTATAGACTCTCCATACAGTTTGGCATGTTTCACATGCAAACACACACACTCCTTTACATATTAGAACAGAACTGAACATAGATGAGAGGAGATTCAATCCTGCAACTTTAAGCTGTCTCCACACTAATCCTGACACCTACCTGCCTAGCTAATCCATCTTGTCTGAGATTGCATAGCAAAAATGCCGCTAAACGAATCGGAGGTATGAATGTGCAGGGATGATGTACTAATGGGGAGCACAGGTTACACTTTACAAGTACAACATGCTGTTCATTTATGAAAAAAATTGCAAGCATGAATGTATATCAGCACAGTGGTCACAACACAACTATAAACTTTCATACCTCAGAGAATGGAACACTGTCATGTAACACATAGCTGCTGTTAACAGACAACTACAAATTGCTATACATCAAATACATAGTAATGTATTTTAGGGAGGAGAACTAAATATGTACAAATATTTATTGTTAAAGTACAAATTATAACTCCAAATTATCCCTGATGGCAGGGGATATCCCTGTTCTACAGTCCAAATGTATATCTCTCACTCCCTCAAAATATAAATATGAGAAGGTGTGTTGAATTCAAATTGCAAATATTAGCATATTCCACATTCATTTTTGCAAAATATACCAGTATGTTCAAAGTATGTTCAAATGTAGTAAAAAAGGTGCTATTGTCAGACCATTATGGAGACATTTGTTGAAATTTGACTAAAAGAGGTAGTCATAAGTATGTCCAAAATAACTGCTAATATCAATAACTAGACCAATTGTCACAGTGGTTAAGATCTTTGCCTCCCATGCAAAAGGTATAAGGTTCAATTCTGACCTCCAACCAATGCCTGTTTTGAGTTTGCATGTTCTTGTGACTCTGTGAAGTTCCGTCCACCACTGAAAAACATGTTGAATGTTTCCATCTCAAACATATCACTGAATGGAGCTGTGGACAGCAGCATAGACTTTACATGGTGCCCTATAGGGGGAAGAGTTGTACAGACCAACCACTTTGGGCATCTACTGTGCTGCACACTATCCTCAAGATAGGAGAACATGGATCACAGACTGCACACTGTGGCAGGGCTAGTCACACGATGGTGTAAAATATGGCTGTAGGTGATTTGGTCATGTTGACTAATGTCAAAATGGGCATGGGTAGTTACCGGTGATAAGTGGGATGGAGACCCGGCCTTCTCTGACTTATGCTAGAGGCCCGTGCTAATGGTGGGAAGGGTATATGTACCCCTATTGGCAGTGTCTATTTGCCCAGCCTAGGAGAGTTCTGTTGAGCAAAAGCTGGACATAAAACCAGTCAATCAGGAGCCCATATCTGCTGGTTTCAGGACTTTAGTCAGTGTTTCTGAGTGGTCCAGACCTTGTTGTGGTAGTGGGAGGTCTTTCTGCTTAGTGAGAGTGGTAAGCATTAGAGCAGCCTATCTGTCACAAGAAGAGTGGTTTCCAGCTCTGAAATTTACCTTATTGACCGTTTTGGGCTAATTTTTCTAATTTTAAATTTTTTTAATTTTTTAATTTTTTATCCTTTTCAAGTTTCTGAGTTTAAAACCCATGTTTGCATGGGTTTGGCTTGTTTTAGCTTGGCGGATCATGTTTGGGTGCTCTGGAGACTAATACAGCACCAGAAATGAGGAGAGACATTTTTTTTTCTGATCTAAGTACGATTTTGGCTTTCTGTAAACTGTTTTAGCTAATCACACTTTTAAAAAGCTGTTTTACTGTGGTTTTGCTGTATTTCTGCTGCTTTGTACTGTTAAATCATTTTACTGCATGTGTGCACTTGATTTATTTGTTTAAAAGTTAAAATTCAACTGTATTTAGCATTGTAGGCATCACACTCAAGTGTAACAGCCTTTCTGTACATTTCTACTGTTTTAAATTGCTTTTTGCTGCCTAATTTCTACAAAAAAAACCCTCAAAAAATACTATCTGTACTGCTCATTTCCTGACCTTTCCTATACTAGAATAGTCCAGATCCCCATTCTGCTGGTTTCAGGACTTTAGTCAGTGTTTCTGAGTGGTCCAGACCTAGATGTGGTGGTGAGAGGTCTTTCTGCTTATCATTGAGAGTGGTAAGCATAAGAGTAGCCTATCAGTCGCAAGAGGAGAGGTTTCCAGCTTTGAAATTTACTTAATTGGCTGTTTTGGGCTAATTTATATTCCTTTCAAGTTTCTGAGTTAAAAACCCATGTTTGCGCAAGTTTGCTCATTGCTCAGTGCTGCTTAGCTAGGGTTAAACTATTCCCGGTGCCATAAAGTCTGCTCTTCAGTTTTTCCCTTAGAACTAGCCAGTTTCTTAATCTTAGCACTTGAATCTGCTTTTCCGTGCTCAGCACTGGTTCAGAACTGCTGTAAGCACTAAATAAGCTACAAATTACTGAAGCACTCAACCTTTCTCATTACCTAGTGGTTATCAGTTTTTGTACTTATTTCCCCTCACTTGTCTAGATGAAAAAAGTGATTACCCAGGCATGTCCAAGGGACAGCTCTCAGTGTTCTCTTCTGGCTACCTGATGAATCTGGGCATCTTGGGGCAATGTAGCAATTGCCTCATGTACACCAACAACCCTCTCCTCCTACCACCCAACACTACAACCTGTGAGAGATGCATTTATCTAGCCAAACTGGAGGCAAAGCTCTCTAAACCCAAGACTGAACTTGTCAGTCAGGAGGAGAAGGTAAACACTTGCTCCACACCACACTCATCACATAGTTTCACTATACCCGATCCACCACAACCCACACATACATACACAAAAGCATTCTTGGATGCTCTCAGTAAGAATCTGCCCAAGCAACAGAGACCTCCAAAGCAGAAACACAAGCAACCTCCACCCCTCATCACAACCCAAAAGACACATAACACACAGACTCAGTGTGCCACTCAACCACAGCCCATAAGGCAAAACAAGGTACCTAACACACTAGTCATAGGTGACTCTATAGTCAGGCACACTGATGTTCCACTCACCAGAATAGACAAGAAGAAGGTTACTGTTAGATGCCTGTCAGGTGCCAGGATCCACCACATAACCCACTCACTCAGGTCACTCTACAGCAAGTACAAATATGACTCGGTCATTGTCCATATTGGTGTGAATGACCTGAGACATACCTCCCTGGATTACATAAAAAGAGACATGGAGGAGCTCTCTGATCTTGTAATCCAGGCAGGTATGACCCTAGCTCTGAGTAGCATCCTACCTTCACCCAGAATGATACCGCAGTGCAAGGACAAAATGATTGACTTCAACAATTGGTTAAGCTTCTGGTGTCATTCTAAAGGGATCCAGTATCTGTCTGCCTGGGATGACATGGTTGACAGGCCACGATGCTTTGCCATAGATGGCCTGCACCTGTCACCCCTGGGATTCCGGATACTGGCTAAGGCTCTTGCCACCCCTATAGTGCCTTTTTTAGGCAGGGTTCAAATGACAAACCCACCACTGTAACAGATACAGGCAAGCAAAAATTGAGGGTAATGCTACTCAATGCTAGAAGTCTAAACCTCAAAATGCACTCACTCGAGGCACTCCTTAAAATGGAGAACATCCATATCTGTGCAGTGACTGAAACCTGGTTTAAGGCTCCAGAGAGCACCCCTGATTTACCAGGATATAACTCATACCATACCTTTCAGCCATCTAACCAGGACTGGAACACCAAGGGCAGAGGTATGTCCATATTCATTAAGGATAACCACACTCCAGGCTAGTTGCCCAACATAATGCATCCGAAATTATCCAAGTGCAACTAACTCTGGGCACAACGGCAATACATATTGTAGCTTGCTAGAGATCCTCCACCATACCCCAGGATTCTCACTTCTCTTTTCATGATATACTAGAAAATATTAGGGTTCAACCAAACACCCTAATAATGGGCAATTTCAACTACCCCACCATTAACTGGGAAAACTACTCCTGTACCAACTCCTTCACTCAGCGCTTTCTAGAATTCATAAACTCCAATGCCCTGGATCAACTTATCCACACCCCCACCAGGGGCAATAATATCCTAGAACTAATCATTACCAGCATGAGTGACAGGTGTTCCACACCTGAAGTCAACTCCTTGTAGGTCAGATCCAACCATAGGCTAATCACAATTAATATTCACATTCTGCCCCCACCCTCCATTAAGGAAACCATTGTAAATAATTTCTCCAAAGCTAACTTCATGCTTCTTAAGACAGAAGTGGCCAACGTCACGACACCCAAGGAGATGGACAATACAGTCACAACTGCCGAATCATATACAAATGCACTCTATAAGCACGTACATGAGTGCATGGATCGTGCTATCCGTAACAGAACCAAGATGCTATCCTCCAAAAAATGGAAGCCAATCTGGTGGTCCCCTGCTTTAAACAAACTCTATAATAGAAGGAAGAAACTGTTGCAAAAGAGAGTAAAATCTTATGAGTGGAGAAGCTCTCTGGTCAGCCTCAGTAATAAGCTGAGATCCCTCATAAAATCCTCCAAAGCCAGCTACAAAAACAAGATTGCCACTGACTCTAAGAACAACCACAAAGCATTCTATAGCTATGTCAACAATCTCAATGGCAACACCCAGATCTGCTCTGAGTTACAGCACAATGGCACGAAAATTATGCAACCAACTGATATCACAAACATCCTGATAGGTTCAGTGCTAACTTTACCCCCTGCTCACCCCCTAAAGGGTCCATATCCATACTGGAAGAATGCAGTGCCCCTGCAGTCACAATTGAGCAGGTAAAAACTGCATTCTCCAAAACAAAGAACACAGCATCCATGGGACCGGACAACATCCCAGGTTGCGTTCTACATGAACTTCAGAATGAACTGGCACCCCCCCACCTAAGCACCATGTTCAATCCTAGCTTCACAACAGGCTTTGTACCCACTGAATGGTGCACAGCAACAGTTATACCACTCCACAAAGGGGGAGCCACCACGGACCCTGGGAACTATCACCCCCATTAGCCTGATGAGCCTGGTTTGCAAGGCCATGGAACTCATTGGTAACCTCCAAACTCTGGATCCCACCCAGTTCAGGTTTGTGAAGGGCAGATCATGTCTCCTGAACCTGATCGACTTCTTCGGAACAGTCACCAAAGCTGTAGACAAGGGCAAGGCAGTTCACACAGCCTATCTTGACCTCGCCAAGGCTTTCGATGCCATCACTCATTCTGGAATCATAGATAAACTCACTAATCTGTGCATAAATCCATACATCACAAGGTGGGTTGCTAACTGGCTCACTGACTGAGCCAACACTGTAAAAGTTGCAGACTCCAAATCTAACTTCAAACATGTGACCAGTGTAGTACCACAGGGTTCAGTCTTGGGTCCTCTCCTGTTTGGGATCTACTTCTCTGAAGTACAGGCTAACACAGTGGGCCTCTGGCTGATGAGGTTTGCAGATGACTGCAAATTAGGTGCCACAGTTGAGTCCCCAAAAGATGTGGACATCCTACAGAAAGGCCTCATTGAGACTGATGCCTAGTGTCAAAGCCATGGCCTCAAGCTCAATGCCAAAAAGTGCACTGTCATCCCCTTTGGTAAAAACTCTGTACTCATGAATTACAATGTAGGCGGCAGTCCACTTAACACCGAGGGTATGATAAGAGACCTTGGGACTCAGGTGGACAGTAGTCTCTCCTTTGATAATCACACCACCACAGTAGTCAGGAAATCCTTCTACATGGCACATCTCATCACGAAAGGGTTCTCATCCAGGAAAAAAGAGGTCATTATTCCCCTCTACTCTGCTCTCATTAGACCCATTATTGAGTACAACGCCCCTTTTGGAATGTACATCACAGGACATCTGCAACAGCTGGAAAGCCCACAAAAATACCTCACAAAGAGGATTACTGGCCTCAAACAGATGCCCTACACTGACCATCTCAACAAACTCCAACATTACTTCATAGCATATCACCTAATCCAAGGTGATCTCTGCCTAACATACAAAGCTATGTCAATCCCAGAAATGTTGGACATGCTACACCTAAAGAAATCCCAATTCCTTCGAGCTACATGCTTTAGAGACCTAAACTTTGTCACCACAATAAACAGAACATGCTGGAGGAATAGATTCCTGTCCCAGAGACTCCCCATACTCTGGAACAAGCTACCTATCTATGTCAAGCTGTCAAGCAGAGTTCTTCACTAGCACTCTTAAAGAAAAATCTTGATGAGTGGATGGGAAATAGGAAATTCACCCTGGGGATCACTTCTGTGGCCCTGCTCGACAGGGGCACAGGAAAATAACCTTATTGGGTAACGAAAGTCAGGGAACCTTGTTGGTTAGGCTTACATAGGCCCTTGGGCCGATAGCCTAGTACCTACCTATGAACTGTTTTGGGTATTACAGGGTTAATTTCAGTGGAAATGTATGTGTTTCATTGGTTGGTGTGAGCACGTCTCAATACAAAAGTTGTGTTTTTCCATTCTGTTTTTATCTGAAGAAGTCCAACAATTGTGTGGGATGAAAAGTGCTTAATTAAACAGTTGGATTTCTCTTTCATTTCTGGTGTGGTTCCTGGAGTTCTTTTGGCATTTTTTTTTATTTTCTTTTGGCTTGTTACTTTTTCATCAGTTGGTGTGTGACTCTCCCATATTAACCAACATCTACTTTTGCCAAAGTAATGCATGGATGTTATCAGGGTGCAGTCCACAAATGCCAGCTATGTTAATGCTTCTTTGGTACAAAAATGGTTGGGGGCTCCTAGTCTCTTGTGCTTAGTTATTTTGATTTATTTAAATGTGAAGTGCTACTCATCTATATTTGCATACAAAGTGTAATCCATGTAGCAGTTGGAGTGTGGCATGTTATGCTGTGATTTGTTGGTATAGTTAATAAGCTGGTTTAAATAATCATAGAAACTTCCATAGATGAGTTCTTGACCTAGGCCCACTTAGACCAGGCCCCTTCCACATATCACACAGCTTTAACTTTTCACTAATGGTGTCAATGCTGGTGTTCTCTCTCTCTAGCTTAGCGAAGGCTCCTAAGGTGGAGTATCTGAACTTTTAGATTGGCTATTCTGCTGTTAATGGCTTACATTCCAGGCATGTAAAAATCATCTTAGAATATTTACAATACCCAAACTCATGCCATTAATATGTTAGCATCCCATAGGATACATCCCTCCCTCCCTGCAGAAAAAAATGTACTGTTATCCCTCTGCCTTAGGGTAAAAACACAAATACGTGAGAAACCTATATAAACATATTTCTACTCTGTTGATATCTAACATCCCTGAGAAAACATCCTCAGCATGAAGATACATAGATCATGGCCTTTTTGAAATGAACAGCAAAGTTTCAGAAGTGAATACAGTAGGCTTAGCACCCTGATTATATTAACAAACCGTAATTCTAGAAAAGCCCATGGTAGCATATTCAGAGGAATAATCTTTAAAGACCTCAAAAAGACGTGACTCAGTACAGTAGTGTAATGTGACATGATCTGGCTTCTTGGGCACCCTGTAAACATTGTCTTAAAATAAATAGTATATATAGTATACCTTATATGTAGTACAATCTTTTCCAGTATTTTCTTTCATTATTGTTCATACCATTTCATTCCTCTCTGTCTCTCTCCATTTCTCTTTCCCCAAGTATGGTGTTATTACTTGTAACTCTGTGACTGCAGCCGCTTTGTTATATTACTTGCTCTTTTACTCATAAAACAATGCAGCTTTGCTGCTTTGTATTTATTCAGACTTGTATGCCATGACTTACTTTAGATGATCTTTGCCTCAGGCTTGGGATATGAGAGAAATGGTCCATGAGGATCAGCTCATTATCCCAGTTAACAAAAGAACAAATAAGTGTAGTAAACTGTACAAAGTCAAGTTCAAGCCTGTCAGAAACATTTTCATTAAATAGGGTAATACAAAAGAAAATGCTCACATGTTGGACCATCAGCATTGAAATGTCCCAATGTTATGTTGTGCATTTTACTCAGCTAATGCAGAATTATATCTTGGACAGTCCTCATAGTGTAGTTATTCATTGGGCGTACTCCTTGCCATGTTATATCTCTAAATTACGGCTAGCAAAATTCTACTGTTTACACTATGCTGTGTACCCCCATGCAAATGATGTCTTCTGAATAGATGATATATAATACCTCATTTCCAGTGCACTGCTATGGCAATGTATTTATTTAATTATTTATAAAGTTATCTATTTATTTGTTAACAAGGTAAGTAGACTGATTTATAAATACAGACTGGATCATGGGGATAAAAAATGTTACAAGTTAAATGACTAAAACCCTACAGTGTTTGCAAAGGCAAATTTTACTAAATTTTGCAGATTATATTTTGTAAAAAAAAAAAATGTTAACCAACACCATTTCATTTAACTTCATTTCTAGTCTTTTTGCAATGTCCTTCCTCATTTTGTACACAACATATATTTAATTATGATTTCTTTACCATTAAGTAGCAATCATAGTCAGCAAATCTGATCAAGTCATTGAACTAGGCCAAGAGAAAGTGTTCTCATGTAAAAAAATAGGCATTTGCTACTACATTTCCATCCTGGCTTGAATAGCAAATTTTATACAACTTATTTTTAGCTGTCACTATCACAGTTCAGTTATAAGACTGACTACATAATCTATTAGGCTAATAATACAGTGTTTTGTGGTAGAGTGTTGTTAACCATTATCAAAGGGTGCCAGAAACTTTTATTTAATTATCTAGTGAAACAAGTAGCATTGTATAACAGCTACAAAGAAAGCTTTAAACGAATCATTCAACTAACTTTCCTTATTAAAGTATAATTCCTGTCATAGAGAAATGAAGAGTGAATGCCCTTTTTCCTAGTCATAAATTCTTCTCAACGAGAAAGGTTTTGTCCATTGATGACAGCATTGTTTTGCACTTTTCCTGTGTTTTTAAACTTTTTGGTGTATACAAGAAGCATATTTCAGCTGAACCAAAGCTGACAAGTACTTACTGTTCAGGTCGTTATTTAATGCCTTTAGGCGTACTATTTCATCTTGTGTAGCAGTAAGGTTATTCTCTGAGAAAGCTCTGTCCTGTTTAAAAAGAAAAAAAAAAAAGAAGCACGTTTATATGACAAGTTGGAGCAACATATTAGGCAGTTATTTTCTCAAACCTTTATCTTAAAGCACCATGGAACAGGTCTTGCAGTGTTCCTTTAATGAATATGCCTGGATCTTTCTGTATTAGTTAATTTTTCTGTACATTGCTGTGTGCCATACCTCTTAGCAGTCCAGATATTTGTAGAATGTCCAGAGTTTTGCCCTGCTCCTCATAAAGTTGTGGTTTTCTGCTAAATCACTGAGTATTGAAGTCACTAAACTAAATAATGACATACATTTAGGTTTCAGACTTCATGTCCTTCAGAAAATGTACGGTAACACATAATCCTGCTATTCTTAGTAACCTAGTTTATAAGGGCTATGTTTAAAATCTGTCCCCATTATTGTCCTTTGTCCCCTGGATGGAGACAGAAAATTCCACTTTGTACTCGCATACTCTTTTTATTGACCCTCCCAACCCCCCCGGCATCTAAAAAATGGAAAACATCTTTAAAAATGCCCAAGCAGTTAATAAATGTACAAATCATTTCCAGTGGTCCCCTCTAAAACTATTAAAGATATTGCTCTCAGATTGCCAATCCTCCATTTAAGCAAGATGTACCGGTTGTTAGAGGGATCACTTTAGATAGATGTAAACATAATATAGCCTGAAAAAGCTCCAAAGATTCTGAATGATGGAAAGAAAAAATGTACACTGCAGAGTACAAAGAGTATATCTGGCTATACCCTTGACTTGTTTCCCCAATTATTTTAGGTTTTGTCCATCTTTCTTGAACTAAGACTCCTATATGACATATCACATTTTTGCAGGGGGGAAAGCCCCCCTGCACCCCCCACTAATGTATTCTAATTCTGAGATCGCACTACAGTGGTGATATGGATGAATTTCCTATCCCAACTGAACTGCGGTCTCTGTGCAGATAGTTGAATATACTGCATTCGCATAAGTGTGTTCGACTATCCCATCCATTTATGTTTTGTGCACGACATTCTGATTTTTGGCAGCAGTGCTGCCGACAGAATGTCGTTCGCACAAAACATAGTAAACCATATATATATATCATCTTCTTCTTTCAGCTGCTCCCATTACATTAGGGGGTCGACACAGCGGATCAACTCTTTCCATTTCTTCCTGTCCTCTGCATCTTGCTTTGTCACACCAACCACCTGCATGTCCTCTCTCACCACATCCATAAACCTTATCTTATGCCTTCCTCTTTTCCTGTTACCTGGCAGCTTCATCCTTAGCATCTTTATCCCAATATACTCTGCATCCCTCCTCAGTACATGTCCAAACCAAAGTAATCTTGCCTCTCTGGCTTTGTCTCCAAACCTTCCAACCTGGGCTGACCCTCTAATATACTTATTCCTAATCCTGTCCATCCTCGTCACACCCAGTGCAAATCTTAACATCTTCAACTCTGCCACGTCAAGCTCTGACTCCTGCCTTTTTGTCAATGCCACTGTCTCCAACCCATATAACATAGCTGGTCTCACTACCCTCTTGTAGACCTTTCCTTTCACTCTTACAGGTACTCGTCTGTCACAAATCACTCCTGACACTCTTCTCCACCCACTCCATCCTGCTCGTACTCTCTTCTTCATCTCTCTTCCACACTCACCATTACTCTGAACTGTTGATCCCAAGTATTTAAACTCATCCACCTTCGCCACCTCTACTCCCTGCATCTTCACCATTCTTCTATCCTCCCTCTCATTCACACACATATATTCTGTCTTAGTCCTGCTGACCTTCATTCCTCTTCTCTCTAGAGCATATCTCCACCTCTCCAGGGTCTCCTCCACCTGTTCCCTACTCTCACTACAGATCACAATGTCATCTGCAAACATCATAGTCTACGGGGACTTCTGTCTGATTTCGTCTGTCAACCTGTCTATCACCACTGCAAATAAGAAAAGGCTCAGAGCTGATCCTTGATGTAATCCTACCTCCACCTTAAACACATCCGTCACTCCCACCGCAGACCTCACTGCTGTCACACTACCCTCGTACATATCCTGTACCACTCTTACATACTTCTCTGACACATATGGGTCCATTTCTTAATTTTGAAAGCCCTCAAGCTTGATTTTCAAAATATCAAACCCAGAATGTCTAGATTGTGGAATCTCGAAATTAAGAAGAAGAAGAAAAAAAAGACATCAAAAAACATATTTTTGCAGGGGGGCTGTATCGCCCAAACCCCCTGCAACTTAAATATACTAAGTCCAAGATTGCGTTACAGTGAAGAGAACAGTAATGTTCCCATTCCACATTATATAGCGATCTCCATTACCGTTCTCTGCACTGTAGCGCAATCTCAAAGTTAGTATAGTTAAGTTGCATGGGGGCTTGCTCCCCTGCAAAAACATATTTTTTGATGTCTTGTTTATTTTTTTTCTTCTTAATTTCAAGATTCCACATTCTTGACATTCTCGGTTCAAGATACTGAAAGTCAAGATTGTGGACTTTCGAAATTAAGAAGTGGACCCATATATATATATATATATATATATATATATATATATATCTTATGAAACACACACACACACACACACACACACACACACACACACACACACACACACACACACACACACACACACACACATATATATATATTATTATTTGTGTTGTAGGTTTGTGGGTGTTGTGGTATATGTGTGGTCAGTTGTGTTCTGTGTTTTAGGTGTTTTGACTTTGCGGTTTTGGGCTTAGCGGTTTTGGTGTTTCGATGTTGTGTAAATTCGATTTCATGGTCCTGAAAAACTGAAATTCGAGATTTCAGTATTTTGAGATTATGCAGTGAATCCATGTGTGTGCGTGTGTGTGTGTGCGTGTGTGTGTGTGTGTGTGTGTGTGTGTGTGTGTGTGTGTGTGTGTGTGTGTGTGTGTGTGTGTGTGTGTGTGTGCATATATATATATATATATATATATATATATATATATGTATATATGTATATATATATATATATATATATATATATATATATATATATATATATATTTTTTTTTTGTGTGTGTGTGTGTGTGTGTGTATATGGGTCTAGTTCATAACACTGAAATTTCATAACATTGAATTTCATAACACTAATACCAAAACATCCAAATCCCAAAACATTGAAAACTCAGAACATTGAAAGTGTACTTCATAACATTGAAAACTACAATACATATGTAAATAACATTGTCTCCACCTGTAACACCACCTAACTAACAAACGCACTTTCTACTACGTTTCTGCAGAGGGGCAAGTCCCTCTGCACCCCTCACACCCCCCGTAAATTAAATATACCAACTCCAAAATTGCACTACAGTGGAAAAAAGTGTATTTTCTAACCTCATATACACAAACCAGGTTTCCCAAAAGAACGTATTCAGTGCTAATTGCACTGTGTGACATAGCTTTATTATTAGTCAGCTTTATAACCTTTCTGGCAGGTAACATAAAAGTTTGTTTATCCAAATCATTTTAAAACATATTAGCCTCATGATTAATGCATGTTAACTATCAAAATACTACTACTAATAATAATAAAGTAATAGCTCACTTAAATAAAAAACAAACAAATTACCACTTTGGAGCTCTGTGCCCCTGTTCAAGTAGCTGATGCACACACTCGGATATTTGATTTACACACACACTCACACTCACACTCACACTCACACTCACACTCACACTCACACTCACACTCACACTCACACTCACACTCTCACACACTCTGCCTAGACTATAAGGTAATTACGCTCCCACTAGTCAGCTAATCTAAGACTCTTACAAGGGTACCCAATTATACTGAGTAGAATTAATAGTAATATAAATGGCAGAGTTTGACCAATGCTCAAGGCTTTCAGGAGTGGCCACAGTGTCACTTAAATAAGCATAAGTACAGCAAGAGGTTCTCCCATTTGATTCTCGACTGGAGCGCCTTCTGTGTGGAGTCTGCATGTCCTCCCCATGGTCGAGTGGCATTCAAAAGACATGCGTGAATGGGTCTGCCTTCGTTGAAGGTTTGGTGCCGGGCTAGCACCTCGGTACCATAAAAATCAACTGCCAATCATTAGTGGACTGGAGCTCTGCTTTGGCGACCCCTAACCGGGAAAAGCCAAAAGAAAAACAACAACTGTATAAACCTATTTCATGTTCATTTATTGACACCAAGTGGTCAAAAGTTTTTTACATGCTGATGGCAAAATAACATATAAAGAAAAATAATTGAATAAATATTTGTGTTCTATCAAAATATATATTATCGATTTTCTTTATCAAATTTTAAGCCATGTCATTTAAACCTATGTAATAGTTAGCTCTTAAATTCAAAAGCCACCTTTTTTTGTTTAATGTCCAAAAAGCATAACTTATCATTTTTGTTGTGTGAACTGGAATTAACCTCATCAATACCCACAGAACTAAGCCCTGCTGCTTTGTGCAGTTTCTGATGATGCAGTAATGCACTATGCTCACTACAACATCTTAAATCACTAAGATGAATATGAAAGATGTTGTTTAAACATACCTGATGTCTCCCCAACATAAAAAGCCCCATATTTGTTAGTGGCTAAAGAATCCAGTCTGTAGAACATGCAATGAGCTCCTGAATATCAAAAGTTGTATATATAGTAACTGATTAAAAAGATTTTAATGTGTTTTCAAAACAACACAATTACCACATGGATAAGAACCAAATGGTTTCATCCCCAAATAATCTTGTCAGTATATGGATACTTAAAACTTGACAAATTACTACTCTTCTGTAAAGAATAACAACATTTCTGTGGTACTACATTATTAAAAAACTTATTTCACAAAATATGCCAGTATTTGTCAGTAACACCTCTTATCTTAAATAAATTATTCTCATAAGTGGTGACATACCTCAGTGTATCAAAACCATTAATCTTTTTCTGTTCCTTACACTTTAACAAATTTTGCTTTCATTGAACAGCAGCTCTATTTCAAGTTTCTAAGACATCATCAAGACTATAATCCCTCTTATAAAATCTATTGCAAATGTCAGATGCCAGTCAGTTCCGTTCTTTATCACTGCTAGAAATATGTCTGTCTCTGGGCATTTGAGAATACAGTATATTTTTAATTTTAAAAGAAAGACAGCAGCTAGATGCATGCAGCAAAGAATTTCTACTGAAAAGCTTTTGATATACAGTGATGTTAACAGTGCCATTCAACTACTTTGTTACTGAAACATTTAAAAATTCTATATTACATAAATTATACTTTGCCATAAATGTAAGCCCCATTTCATTATTATCAATATAGTGATAAATAATTTAATTTCATCAAGACTTCCACCCCCCCCAAAAAAAATGCTCAGCTTTCAAAAAGCTTCTCTGTATAACCAGTTGTGAACCAAAAATATTGCAACTCATATCATAGATAAGCAGAAATCAGAAATAATCATCATAGAAATCTGCATAAATAAGTGCAAATGTACCATCCATTGCATTGCCTCACAGCTGTAAAAAAACACTTCCCATCAAATTGTGTAACATTAATTTCTAAAACAATAGATATACATTTCAACAGAAATTCATAAAATTATGAAGGATATAATCCACTTTTATCTAAACAATATTTTATTGCTTCTGTTCCAAGAGAATAGGTTTTAGATGTATATAAACTCTCAATAACTAAAGTACATAACAAAGTCATATTTAATACCTGAACATCATTCTTCAAAGATAAGAACTCCGTAGTATTTCATAATCTGGTCCTAACATGAACCAAAAGGGGTTTTAAATAAAAATTCCAAAAACTCAGAGGTGAGTGCAGTAAGTAATCCCATCCCAGAAACAATTGGTTTACCTGGAACTGGATTTGCTTGTTTATATATCTTGGGCAATAAATATAACTTTTGACTTATTGGATATTTAAACACAATTTGATTTTTAACTTCAGTAGGTATTACATTCTTTGTTACCATGTTATTTAAAAAAGAGTTAGTAGATTTCTTTAGCATACTTGTTGGATCCAGTTCTAAATATAAATAATTTTTTTAATCATTTAACTGGTTATATGCTTTCAATTTATAATCATTTTAGCCCATAGCTAAATCTTTCAATGCAAATCTTTCCTCAGGAGTGAGATTACAACCACAATTTCTAAATATAGCTCTCTGATTAATATATAAATCATGCAAAACTAGTTCAAAAGTATTTACTGCTGGGTGATATGGTGACTTAAATTGGATGTATTAAAATAAAGGACTTGTCTACTTCACTCAACTGTTCATTATTCATGGAATGATTCCAGTATTTTAAATTCAAAAGTCAAGAAAAAGACATAATGTCAAGTACCAAGTTAGACAAAACAACAAAAAACTAGGAACAAAATTCAAACCCTTATTTAACAAAGTCTGCATTGCTTCATTGATGTTAAACCCAGTCAAATGTATGCACAAATGTTTGCAGCGGGATCTTAGTTAACATCACCAAAAAATTTAATGTGAGAACTGCCTCCATTCTTGGGCTTCTGATGTTTGTGCCCACCTCATTTGTAAAACGTGAACCTAGGAAACTTTCTTTGGACTTTGAGGACATTTCCAGATCAGTGTTAGTGCTGGACAATACTGAAGACTGAGAGGAAAGCATAGATTGTCACAAAATCGATCTAAGATTGGATTGTTTCCTTTTATTCTTCATGGGAACATTGTTCACATTGTTAAGGCCTGCAAAATGACAGTTTTTCTAGATTATAATTTCACAAAGGCCTATCCTGACTCATAGTATTTAAGGTCTTGCCTAAGCTTTTTAAATTAATGAGACTCAATTTCCAAACTGAACGACTTCATTTGGCCATCCAGGAATGTATTTAAAGATGGAAACAAGTTATGATCTAAAAAAGCATTAACTTAAGCAAGATTCCTCTTCACAACCTCTTTTAGGTTAGCAATACTTGGTTCAAAGAAGTTACTCAAACAGTCAGTAAACACATAAAAGGGTACCTTCTGTATTGTTTGCCACCATTGCAATACCTGGCTATAAAAAGACCCCCAATCTGAGGAAACCCACATGAATGCAGGGAGGACATGCTGACTTCGCACAGAAGGCACCCCAGATGAGAATAGAATGGGAAAACCTCCTGCTATGAGGCAACAGTGCAAACCGCTGTACCACTTCAGCAAGTGAAGATGTCAAATATGCAATCTCAGCTTCTTAGATGAAGAAGTTAAATCGGCAAATGATTTTTTTTTTAACATTACATTGCTTATGGGTATTTGATGGAACCAAATTTATTATTTTCACACCAGAATTGGCTAAACCTCCCCCTAAACAGATATATATATATCTGTTTCCACTTAAATTTGATCCACTATGAGTGACTTGAATATTTTTGTTGATTAAGTACTCTTCTTTGACTACAGTAACTCTGTCATGGTTAGCAACTCTACTATACTCAAATTATCCTTTGTGGAATACATTCAAGATGTAGAAAATTTATATTCCCAATTTATTCCGTACTTATTAAGCCCATCCTTGAATACTCTGCCTCTTTCAACATATACATGATTAATCACTTAAACCACCTCAAAAGATCTCAATATTTCCTTACTAAAGGATCTCTGGTCTTAGTACCCTGAAGTAGTGTTATAGACTAAGATCTCAGTCCCTCTTCTCAGCCTTATATAGCCTCATTAGAGATGATCTTCATTTAACCTTCAGTGCTATGAATGACTTTGAAGTCTTTTAATTCCTTTATCTGGATGAGACTGGAGGTAAACATTGCTGCTGTAGAGGCCTAAAGCTATACCGCCACATTAACAATATCAATTGATGTGACAGATATCTAACTCAGGTTTGTCCCTCTCTTTCTGGAGTAGGCTTCTTTTGCACATCAGAATACTTCCCTGACATCCATTTAAAGCAGTCTGTATAACTATATATACTGGATGGTTGATTGCAAATTTTCATGTGGTTTATTTGAGGATAATGTACTTAATTGGGGGCACTGTTAATATCCAGCTAATGTTGGGGGACATGGCTGAGTTTCTCAATAGTTTCTTTGGCCATAAGCTTAGTAAGAACCTGTGAACATATAATTAAAATTCTATGGTTGGTATATGAATGAATTAGGCAGATTTTTACTGAATAAAGGACATTTGGTTAACAGCTGATAAAGATGTCTGCCTAAGAGCTTTGTATGCTGGGACTAAGTCCTAACAACCATTCAAGTGCCAGACAAGAGTTTGCATTTGCATACTTATCTCATATATTGCATGTCTATGTGAATTTCTCTGAGTTTCCTTCCATCTCGCAAAAATATACTGGTTGATTGACTCTATAATATTTACTCTTGCCCACGTGTCACGTGTCATTTATAGATAAAGAGGGTCAGTGGACCAGCCAGCTTACCCATTTAGAAATGATAGAAAATAAATAAATGCATAAATGGTGTGAGTTTCCTTCTCTAAAAGAGGATTCATTTTATAGTCTGTGTCTCTTTCACTGTCCCTCCAGTTGTCTTTGATTATTATATTTTTTATACAGTGGATCCTGCCTTTTTTCAAATCATTTTTATCTTGAGGGTGTTTTGGCATTGTAATAAACCAACTTAATGTTGTTTCAAGAAATTCATTTTTAAAGCAAAAGTTAACTGATACAAATACTTAACTTAAACTTGTCTCTCTATAATACAGTCAGCTCTCAGTTAACCGGCACCCATGGGGATTGGTAGATGCTGGATAACTGTAGTTTCTGGTTGCTTGAGAGTTACTGTTAAAAAATAGGCCTGACCATTACTGTACCCTATACTATTTGTTTGGTTTGACTTCTCATGTTGGGAAGAGAGGGAATTTATTCCCATCTTCCTTTTTAAAACTCTAAAACTCTAAAAGCATAAGATATGTTTCTACGTGGAGGGGAACAGGAAGTGCAACACATGAAAATTGTACTGTATTTCTTCGATTTTTTTTTTTTTGCTGGTTGCTTGAGTTCCGGTTGACTAGGAGTTCACCATACCTCTCAACCTCCTAGTGCAAGCAATCTGGACAAAGCTTAAAATAATGTGAGGAAAAAGGCCCAAAAATAGGGCCATACTTTTTATAAACTTAGAAAGTTGCTAAAATTACACAATTTGTTTTAGCGTATATTTTCTGAATGATATGAAGTTTGAAATTCAAATGTATTCCATTATTTAGTGGCTTCAAGCATCAGTAATTTGCCAGAAAATTGCAAGTTTTATGAGGCCCAGGCCAAAAATATGAGGCCAAAATCCCGACAGTCGAGAGGTATGATGACCACTCTTCCCTTGCTCTTTCTGTTGCTCTTACAAGGTAGGACATCAGCAAGTAATCCTACTAAGACTGCTGTTTTAATTATCGGTATCGATAATTTAACAGTTTCGTATAACAACTTTCAGTCTATCCAGGATCAATTAACAGATGTGTTTACAGGCAATAAAAAATCATATATATCAGCTGAATTCTGCACTGTAGAACCTAAGCTTTGGTATCCAATACTCATAAATGGAACAAATGCTTTCAACAGAAAATATATATATGAATATTAGGTAAACTTAATGACAATCAAAAATTCTAACTTAAATTCAGGTTTATTAAGATGCTTGAATAGGCAAACAAATGCTAAAAGATATGTTTACTCATTGTGCAAATAAATAACAGGTAAAATGACAGACAAAATAAACTTAAAAGATCATAGTCCAGTATGAAAAGGTGAGCATTCAAAGAAACCTTGAAAGCTGGCCAGTATGGGGTACTTCCTCTCCATCTAGCCACATCCTTTGCTAATGCAGAGGTGGCCCCTGCAGAAACCAACCAATCAAAATATAGCCATGCCCCCCACAGAAACTGACCAATCAAAATCAAGCACTCCAATCTCTCACTGGAATCCCAGCTCAGGTAGCAGTCTCATGGAAGCTTCTGCTTTCTTCATAGGCTTGACTGCTGCAGACCCAGTTCCTAGGAAGCTGATGAAGTCTGTATAGTGTGATGAATTTGCAGGAACCCTGTTTCCTTATTAAACACTGATCATAATATATATATATATATATATATATATATATATATATATATATGGAGGCTTGTCCATTTAAGCTTTAAGCTCAAACTGTGTGTCATCTTTAATACATAGTGAGCAGGAAGGAGGCTTTTTCCCCTGGATAACATACTGTGATAACACTGTAAGAGCTATCCAGCTACTTACTACATAGAAAAGGGACTCTCAGATATGCATAATCCTTGTCTTATGATACACATCATCTGTTAAAACAGACTGGCTCTTCTCTTTTCAAGTATTAAGGCTTTTCAGCCTGCTGGAGGGCCTAATCGCCCCTTTAAAATGTTACCATGGCATCACCACTGCAGTAAAGGTAGGCTCTTTTATATCTGTACACATTAACATTTGTAGGTGAATGAAACAAGATAGTTTCTTCGGCTTTTATCCTATTTATTTTGGCAGCTGTATCTCTAGCAATCCTTCAGAAAAAACAAATAGGCTTAGAAAACAAGGAACTTGACAGAATGGTACATATAAAGATGAGGCAGTCCTTTTAACAGATGAGGTAATTTTATTATTATGAGATCTATTAATCCAAATCCCTACCTTATGGCCTGCACTGCAAAGAAATAGAGAAACCTCCAGTGATGAGGTAAATATGAAGGATTTGTAACCTTTTACAATTTTGTGAACTGTTAGCAAGCTTCATTTGTAGTCATGGGTATGTTTAATGGCAGTACCCTTTTGTTAAACAGGTAGGCCCAATCTATACACAGAACCTTTTCAGGGGCAGCCTAGGAGCAGTGTTGGTTAAGTGACTTGCTCAAGATCACATAGTAGGCCAAGGAGGGCTGAGGGAACCACACTGTATTCAGCTCACAGCCTTAACCCCCTGTGCCAGCTGCCAGACATTCTGTACAGCAACCAGAAATTCCGTGCAGCTGCCAGACATTCCTCATTCTCCATTTGCAGTTATGTGATGTTGAGTAAGTCATTTAACCAGACAGTGCTATTAGGTCACCTGTGAAAAAAAGATGCTTTGTAACTAGTGGATTTGCCTAGTTAATGAACAAAATAAGTACTGAAAAACATACTCCAAAGATTTGTCTGGTTACCTTGACTACTCACCTGTATCTATAAGGCCAGGTGTCTTAGCAGTATACACCCCTGTCCAGTGATGCGTGGTGTGCACCGTGTGCCATTAATGAATGGTCTCCCTTCCACAGTTGCTTTGGACATCCCTGTCAGCATTACAGTCCTGCCTCTGGTACTATTTCTGTGTAGTCACCAGTACTACTATATGCTTCATTTGAACCAATAACAAGTCAGATACTCTATGTAAACCTTGCCACTTGCTACCTTATCATCCATGTATTGCTGGAATGTTGTCTCCTTATATCAGGCTAATTGCTGAATCCTTCGTATTCCTGTGGCAGGTGTATTCTGACTCTATATGGTGTATGTGCCCATTGGCACTGCAGTTAACTCACATGGTAGCCTTGCACTGTGTGGCCTCACTTCACTTGCTGCAGTCATTGCTAAGCAGTTACAGCTACACATTTTTAGGTTCCTAGGTAAGTACTAAGCTAGCTGTCCTTGTAGGCCATTTTAAGCCTAGACAATTTCCCTTTCAAAGGTTAGAATCAAACCCTGCACCTTGTTTCTGTGAGTTAAACACCTTAATGATTATGTGGTTAGTGCTGTTTTCTGCTTCATTTGTACTCTGTTCAAACATGCTGCTCAGTTGTTACCTTGGCTGCTGCTAAATTCTTTTTTCTTCATGGTATGCTGATTTTGCAATTAATTTTGCTCACCATAGGTAAACTTTGCATGACCCAAAACTACAAATAACTTTCCTGAACACCACAGTCAGTAAACAAATTTTTTTGTATGCATGGGTACTCCTTGTGTGTGGGAATTTATATGTACTAACATCACAATCACACAACCATGGTGAAATGCCAGTCTTTTACAGTGAAACAACTTCATAACTTTGGGAGTCATAAATCTGTCACAGTCGTAGATTTTGAACCTGCATTTTCCTCACTGAGCCATTGCTGCATATTTACTGTTGCTTGGAGTTTCTCTGTGCCGTAAATTATGACATATGTTGATACATATGGTTATGAATTGCTAATGTCTACACATTAGAATAGTACGTACTCCTATCCTAATACAATGTTAGCACCTTGTACCTCTGTATGCAAAACATCTTTGGATACCTTGTAATATGTATGGAAGGGCAATGGTGCAGTGGTTAATGTTGTTGTCTCACAACAAGAGGTTCTCCGGTTTGATTCTCTGTTGGGATGCATTCTGTGTGGAGTCTGCATGTCCTTCCTGCATTCATGTGAGTTTCTTCCATGTGCTCTGGTTTCCTCCCATGTTAGATAGACATGCATTTCTCCCCAGTCCTCTGCTGAAAATTGGCTCATTCCAAGTCGGACTTTCCCAGTAAACAAATAATAAATAAAATATATCTGTATTTTCCAGGTTACTACTGCATTTTGCAATATCTGGACCTATGCATTGCACCTCTCCTGCTGTGGACATTCCTATTAATGTTCATATAGTGTAGTTTGATGTCAGGTAACTCTAATGTCTTCTGCCACTCTTATAGTTGTTCAGCTCTACCCTTGTGGGTAAACACTTATGTGTAATGTTGAAATATGCAGGATTCAACAAATATAAAATAAATAATAAATTATCTGTGTTCGTGTGATAACTTGGCACATATATTTTCTAATTATTTGCATTTGTGCCTGCAGTTTCAGGTTGGGACTTCTACCTTGCTGATCTGTCCTGTTTGATATTCCCTTTGGAAATATGGCCTGTGACTTTAGTGAGATTTTCTCTGACCTAGACTAGCTTTTTATTTTGCGGTTTTAATGTGCATTGCTTTACACTGCCATGTTAGATCATAGCAGAATGTGCAATACTTATTGTCACTGTGTCAGGTCACAGTTTTTGTTTACTATTTTCTCTATTGTTAAATCTTTCTCCTCTGCCTTTGTCCTGTTGTACCAATTGCTACAGTTATTGTTCAAGTGTTTAGTCATCAGTCTAAGGCCTGTAAAGCTTTATGCATAATACTCTCACTTATCTTAGCAGTGTGCTGATAGCATTCAGCTTTAATCTGCTCTGTCAACTTAATGAATCAAACTAAATATTTGAAAAACAGTAAACAATGAAGCATTTTAAGTATTTAATGTAAATATAACTTGTCTTGGAATGGCAACTATAAACTACCATTTCTTAATTTTAGTGACCAGCTGAGAATTGATAAACATAACATTAGTCAAAATAATTGATATGTTATCTGAGAGTGAAATGTGAGAAATATAGAATTCATTCTGTAAAGGAAGTCTGGGACTTTGATAAAGATCATATATATGAATGCGATACTGTTTCTCTCTATAGCAAAGGAAAATGTAATGGATGAAATATTATCAATTATTCAGTGTTGAGTCAAAAAGCTGCCATTATCTTACAAGGAGTGTAACTTCAGGATGGTTCATTTGATAGTTTTCAGTATATTACTTTTCAAGAGGTATAAAAATAATCTGGTGTCTCAAAACAGATTAAATACATCCTTGAAGCAATGTGTTCAGGAATAAAAGTGAGAGGTGTCTTAAAGTTTTACAGTTCTAAATTTTAAATACTACTCTGTTCATAAATAACACAAAAATAGCAATTAATTACTTACAGTTAAATTGAAGTATGGTGGGAGTGACCTACACATTGGCGTTCCATTTCCACAGCAACCCATTGGCCACAGAGTGCATTGATTTTTATGCCAAATAATATATACTGTAAACGTAACATTAGCCATCAGTGAAAGAAGCAACAATGAACCTCCTAGTATGGCACACTTCGTGGAAAACGTTTGCATTGTGCTGCAAGTAGCAGTCTGGAGATATCGGAAATGTATTAAAAATAAGTGGGATCAGAGACCATCCGCAACGGTCACAGGAAGTGCTGTGCTTATGCTATAACATTTTTCAACATCTTTATCAGGCTATAGCAATAATAAATTAAGCTTTTCTGACTCTCAGAAGGGAAATTCCACATTTACATAGAAAAAGAGAAGCATTTCTTTCACATTTCTTAACAGCTATAGGTTTCGAGTTTCATAGTCTTATGTTTCACTTTTGCCTTGTTTTAATGGAAAAAAATGATTTGTCCAGAGTGGGATTTAAACGTTGCTCCAGGATTATCAGTTTGTAAACCATATAATGGCTAACCTAAATTTACTTTTTAAACAGCCATTTTCGCAAATTATTATTGAAGGATGTGGGAGCACCTATTCTTTTCATCGTAAGTGTTATCCATACACGATTTTTCCTGATTAGCCTGATTCAGCTTGAAAAGCTAATAGAAATCAAACCCCATTGTATCTGCACCTCCTGTCTGAACATATATTGCCTTATACTGTAGTTATCTGACCTCATAGTATTCCAGTCTGGTATTTCATTTTTTTAAGGATATATAAAAAAATCACTTGTAAAGCCTTAGAATGCAATCATGTCGCATGCCCTTTGACATGCAATTCAAAACAGGAAAGGAGGTTTGCTGCACCGTCACTACTAGGCCATTGCTTTACTCTCAGAAGTGTTTTCATAGGTTCATAGGTTCATAGGTTCATACTAGGCTATCTGCCCTAGGGCATTTATAAGCCTAGCCAGAATATGTTTGGCTTTCGCCACCCATTTTAAATTTATTTTGCTATGCCCTTTTTCGAGGTTAGTATACTGTGCCTCTGTCTAACAGTGACACAGAAGTGATACCCGGGGTAAACCTACGATCTCCCATCCACTCATCAAGATTCCTCTTGAAGAGAGTCAGAGGGACTCTGCCTAACCTGGACTGGGATTTTATTCCAGAGTGAAGGGAGCCTCTGGGTTATGAATCTGTCCCTCCAGCATGTCCTATTTATTTCAGTGCTGAGGTTCAAGTCTCTCGAGCGCGTAGCTCGATGGGATTTGGATTTTCTGAGGTGCAGCATGTCCATTAATTCCGGGTTGGACATGGCTTTATACGTCAGGCACAGATTGCCTCTGAACAGGCGGTATGCCACTGAGTAGAGCTGGAGTTTCTTTAACCGAGCAGCATATGGCATCTGTTTGAGCCCTTTGATCCTCTTGGTGAGGTACTTTTGGGGTCTTTCCAGTTGCTGCAGGTGTCTGGTAAGGTACATCCCAAAAGGGGCATTGTACTCAATTATGGGCCTGATGAGGGATGAGTAAAGAGGCACGATGACCTCCCCTGATCTAGATGTGAATCCCTTCATGATTAGGTGGGCTATATAAAATGTTTTTCTAACCACTTTGGCCACGTGGTTGTCAAATGAGAGATTGCCATCAACTTGGGTCCCCGGGTCCCTAATTACTTCTTCTGTACTTAATGGATTACCACCTATGTGGTAATTTGTGGGCACTTTGTTTTTGCCAAAGGGGATGACTATACACTTTTTGGCATTTAGCTTGAGGCCATGGCTCTGGCACCGGTTGTCTGTTTCTATGAGGCCCTTTTGGAGGATGCTTGTGTCGGCTGGAGAGTCGATTATGGTGCCCAGTTTGCAGTCATCTGCGAACTTGGTCAGCCACAGTCCTTCCGTGTTGGCCTGTACCTCCGCAAAATATATACCGAACAAGAGAGGTCCCAGGACTGAGCCTTGTGGGACACCACTTGTAACTGGTTTGGAGTCTGACATGGCTCCAGCAATTCTAACCATGTGGGTTCTGTCCTTGAGCCAGTTTGCAATCCATCTAGTGACATAGGGGTTTATATTTAAGCTGATGAGCTTATCTATAATGCCCGAGTGGGGTATTGTATCGAAGGCTTTTGCGAGGTCCAGGTAGGCTGTGTGGACCACCTTCCCCTCGTCAATGGCCTTGGTGACTGTTTCAAAGAAATCAACCAGGTTTAAGAGGCAGGATCTGCCCTTAACAAAGCTGAACTGGGTAGGATCCAGTGTTTGTAGGTCCCCAATATCTTTATTTATGAGGTCCATGATGATCCTTTCCATAGCTTTGCAGACCAAGCTAGTCAGGCTTATGGGGCGATAGTTTCCAGGATCCATTGAGGCACCACCTTTATGGAGAGGGACCACTGTTGCTGTACGCCACTCTTTGGGCACATATCCTGTAGTAAGGCTGAGATTGAACAGTAGTTTTATGTTTGGCATCGCTGAACTGAAAGGAGTGCTAGCTAACAGATGATGTTTGATGTTGTTTTGCTCTGCTGCATCCCATAAACTTAGAAGCTGATGTTTGAGAAATTAACTCACACAAAAAAGAGTGAAACTGAAATGGTGCTTACTTATTTATTCAAGTCAACAACATCTGTCTAGCTAGCACTCCTTTCAGTTCAGCGATGCCAAGTTGCTTTTAATGTATAACTCAGGCTGTATGAGAACAAGCAAATGAATGCAGGTCTAGATATTCAAAAGGAAAATAAAATCTGTGTTGTAAAAGTTTCAACACCTCAGTAACTTTTTATGTGGAACCGTTTGCACTGCTTACCTGTCCTATACCTAGAATTTTCTTCATCTCTGCTACCCATTACTGCCTACATCTTACCTATGACACATTGCATTCTGGGCTATGATTCGTAGTATTATGACTGGAGCAGAAGTATCCATGTACAAGCCTAGATGCTTACTGTCTAGTATCATGTTATTTTACGTGTCACCTGTAATATCTTTGTGATCACCTGACCTGTATTAAATAAGCCATTTGTTCTGAGTCTTATTGACCTCTGGGATCTGATACAACATTACTGCAATTCTGTTCTTAGTAGTTGGGGCTGAACTGCTAGAGCTTCTATAACCACACTTCATGTTTCTGTGAGGGGACACCAGTAACATCGTGCTTATGGAAGCAACTCTGCCAATGTGTGCAGTGATTCAACAGGATGCACACTCACCTTTGATGATGTGGGTTCTATTCCCACATCATGGGCTTACATTCATTTCCCAGTAATGACAATGGAGTGTTGCATTCACAAGTGTGTCATCCTTCAGATGAAACATTAAACCAAAGCCTGATCTGCTTGAATTGGTGGTAGTTCATGTAGATATAAGCAATCCCATGGCACCTATCAAAAAGAGTTTGGGGTCCATTATTTAACACAACATGAAAACATTATCTATACATTTACAAACTTTACTTCTTTACAGTTGCATGTATACAAATTTCTATTTCTTAATGCTTTTTGTTTTCTTATAATATCCCCGTTGCTGTTCTTCCATAATTGACTCCCACTCCTTTTACCATGGCCATAATCTGATTTTTCACAATACATCCAGCAAAATCCTTTTCCAGTTAATGAAAATTTAATTTAATCTTTCATTCCAAAGAATGCTTATTACATAAAATAGATTCTTGTCTACCCTTCTCATATATTCTTTTTTATTCCTATAATAGCCATACATTATCATGTTCATATCCACTTTGTCATTAATATTCTTATAAAAACATTTCTTTTCTTAGCTTTTTCCAGAACTTTGCAACTCTATTACATTCAGAAAAAATGCGCTCTTGTGTCTTCCTCCCCACAAAATAACCTCACTCCTTCAACTTTCTTTTTATGTGAAATATTCTCCTTTACTGGTAACATTATTACATCTTCACAGGAAATCCTGACACCCTACTATTTTGGTATGCCACTTTCCTTACTTTAATGGCTTTAATCACTTCTTCTGGTAAGTTTTCCCTTGAATTTACATAATAATATTGCTTTGTTGGGTTATTATACCACATCCTCCTGTCTTTCTCTCTATCATCATTTTTTTTATTTCCCATATTAGTTTTTTTGTCTTGATAATTTATTTTTTATTCACATATTCTTTCTGTTTTTCTTCTCATAATTTCCCAGAATTTTTTGTACTTGTATTTAAACATTTTTACTTTTAAATTCTCATTTTCTTCCCATACCCTATTTAATAATTTCTTTAAGTTTAAAGAAGCAGAACACACAACTGGACTTAGTTACCCCAATTCTCCTTCATCTTCACTCATATAAAACACACCTCTTTTCAGTGGGTTTTATTTTGAATCCCATATGAAAGAAAACACTGTTTGTACAATTTCTTTTTTTATATTTTACTGGTATCATATAAACATTTGACATATTCTCTGTTTTTTGCATTAATGCTGAATTCCCAAATAAATCTTTTTCTTGACCATTAATATATACATCCTCTGTAGAAGACACAGTTCCTTTATTTCTTTTATCAACCCTTCCCA
>NC_056747.1:100281980-100325205 GCF_019279795.1 Protopterus annectens
ATGGTTGGTGTGGTTCAGTAATGAGGGTGAAGCCCAAGTGATTAAATAAGGGCAACTATGGGTAAATCTTCAATATAAAATTGAAGAAAACCCACCCAATAAAGCAAACACAAGTTACTGTTAAGAAAAAAATAAAAAACATCACCAACAAAGATGCGGCCACATTGTTAACAGAAGAACTTTATTTTGAAATCACTAAGTGCTTTCACCCTGCAACATCACATCAGAGTAACAAAGTGCATCAGCTATCCTGTTAAATACAAGAAATAACGTCACCTGTTCACATCAGTAACAAATCATATATCAAGTGTTGTATACTGATGATAGATTATAAAAACACTACAAATGTATTCCATGTATATTATTAATTTATATTATTAATTTATAAAATTCAACTAAGTATTATCAAAATCCCATATTAAAAATGATGTTAAAACTCATAGTCTACATTTAAATAAATTAAATGCTAATGATTTATACAGTGAAATTAGAACTGCCTAGCTCTTATTTTTAAAATCAAACTTAAAGATACATTCTCATTAATGTCCGGATACTCTATATACAATTTCACTGTATAAATCATTAGTATTACATTTTTTTAAATGTAGACTATGAGTTTTAACATTATTTTTAATATGGGGATTTGATAATACTTAGTTGAATTTTATAAATTTTGTTTTTATAATGTTTCATCAGTATACACCACTTGATATATGATTTATTAATTGATGTGAACAGGTGATGTTATTTCCTGTATTTAAAAGGAGAGTTAGTGTACTTTGTTACTCTGATGAAGCCCTGATGTTGCAGGGTGAAAGCGCTTAGTGATTTCAAAATAAAGTTCTTCTGTTTCCAGTGTAGCCGCATCTTTGTTGGTGGCATTTTTTATTTTTTTCGTAACAGTTAAATCTTCAATATACCCACACCCACGAGTTGGTTATTGCTGTTATACAATGACATTATGCAAGAAAGAAATTACTTACTTAAATTATGTCTTTATATAATGGTGCCATGTTGTTCTTCCTCATTGTTTCTGCATTCTGCCAGTTTGTTGATGTACTGCACACGCATTTGGAACTTATGTAAAAGGCAGATCATGTCTCCTAAACCTGATTGACTTCTTTGAAGCAGTCACCAAAGCCATAGAGGAGAGTAAAATGGTTCACACAGCTTATCTAGATCTTGCCAAGGCTTTCGACACCATCCCCCACTCTGGAATTATAGATAAGCTCACTAAACTAGGTATAAATCCCTATGTCACAAGATGGGTTGCCAACTGGCTCATGGACAGAACCCACACTGTGGAAGTAGTGGATTCCAAATCCGATGTCAGACCAGTGACAAGTGGAGTACAACAGGGTTCAGTCCTGGGTCCTCTCCTGTTTGGTATCTACTTATCTGAAGTGCAGGCCAGCACAGAAGGTCTTTGGCTAACAAAGTTTGCAGATGACTGCAAACTAGGAGCCATAATCAAAACTCCTAACGATGTGGACAAACTATAAAAGGGCCTCACTGAGACAGATACCTGGTGTCAAAGCCATGGCCTGAAGCTCAATGCCAAAAAGTGTATTGTCATCCCCTTTGGTAAAAACTCTGTACCCATGAACTACTACATAGCTGGTAGTCTACTTAATGCCGAAAATGTGATAAGAGACCTTGGGACACAGGTGGACAGTAGTCTCTCCTTTGATAATCACATCGCCACAGTGGTGAGGAAATCCTTCTACGTGGCTCATCTCATCACAATAGGATTCTCATCCAGAAAAAAAGAGGTCATTGTTCCCCTCTACTCATCACTCATTAGACCCATTATAGAGTACAACACCCCTTTTGGTATGTACCTCACAAGACATCTACAACAACTGGAAAGACCACAGAAATACCTCACAAAGAGAATTACTGGCCTCAAACAGATGCCCTATGCAGACCGTCTCAAAAAACTACAGCTTTACTCCATCGCATATCGCCTACTCAGGGGCGATCTCTGCCTAACATACAAAGCTATGTCAAACCCAGAGCTGTTGAACATGCCCCACTTAAAGAAATCCCAATCCCTCTGAGCTACACGCTCTAGGGACCTTAACCTTGTCACCACAATAAACAGAACATGCTGGAGGGATAGATTCCTGTCCCAGAGACTTCCTATACTCTGGAACAGACTACCTATCTATGTCAAACAGAGCTCCTCATTAGCACTCTTCAAGAAAACTCTTGATGATTGGATGGGAAATGAGAAATTCACCCCGGTGATCACTTCTGTGGCTCTGCTCGACAGGGGCACAGGAAAATAATTTTCTTGGGTGGCAAAAGCCAGGGTACATTTTTTGGCTAGGCTTGTATGGGCCCTAGGGCCAATAGCCTAGTACCTAACTATGAACCTATGAACTTAAGCAGTGCATCAGTGCTGTGGAAAACAAGTGTTGGAGTATGGGCCCCAGGGCCGATAGCCTAGTACCTACCTGTGAACCTATGAACTTAAGCAGTGCATCAGTGCTATGGAAAACAAGTGTTGGAGTATGGGCCCCAGGGCCGATAGCCTAGTACGAACCTGTGAACCTATGAACTTAAGCAGTGCATCAGTGCTATGGAAAACAAGTGTTGGAGTATGGGCTCCAGGGCCGATAGCCTAGTACCTGTGAACCTATGAACTTAAGCAGTGCATCAGTGCTATGGAAAACAAGTGTTGGAGTATGGGCCCCAGGGCCGATAGCCTAGTACCTACCTGTGAACCTATGAACTTAAGCAGTGCATCAGTGCTATGGAAAACAAGTGTTGAGTATGGGCCCCAGGGCCGATAGCCTAGTACCTACCTGTGAACCCATGAACTTAAGCAGTGCATCAGTGCTATGGAAAACAAGTGTTGGAGTATGGGCCCCAGGGCCGATAGCCTAGTACCTACCTGTGAACCTATGAACTTAAGCAGTGCATCAGTGCTATGGAAAACAAGTGTTGGAGAGAGGAAGATCTCTGTTGCTGCTGCTGCTTTTTTTTGAAAAAGAAAAAAACTAAAAAACTCTGAAATCCAGACAGTTTAGAGTGACCTCATAGGTTCCTTACAGAAAGAATACAAGGTGTAACAAACCTGTCTTGTGCACAGGGCACCTTAAAGCATTTTCCCTCTACTCAGATGCTGAGGGGTGATCTATGCCTGGCTTACAAGGCATCCACAAACTCCACACTTATGAAGCTATCTCTTACATACCGGTAAGTCAAAGAGTACCAGAAATACATGGTATTGGGACCTGAATTCAGTCTCTGACTTAAACAGAGCATGCTGGAGAGAGAGATATTTATTACAGAGACTGCCCTTCCTATGAAACAGGCTTCCCATCCATGTGAAGCTGCGTTTGTGTATTACCCAGTTTAAGCACAACCTAGACAAGTAGATGGGGAATAATAGTCTATGAATCCATGAGGTACAAGAGAGACAGTGCAAAAATACAAGGATAATTACGTACATTTCTTTAGTTTTGCATAAAGTACATGATTTGTATTTTTCTGCCCTCGGTACAAACCTCTCGAACTCTTTGCTCAAGAAAACTGCAAAGGTTTAGCATATATTAATAGAAGAAAGTCCGGTTGGACTTCAGCAAGCAGGCTTTTTTCTATTGGTATATACTCGATTTATCAATGGGCATGATGGTTGGGCTGACCAATCAGGATGCACATGTTTGCATACTAATGAGCTACTATTGTATAATTCAAAATATGGGTCCAGCAATACCATAGAAAATAGGGTGTATTGTTTAGGCCTTGTATCCCTTTAGTAAGGTATTTCTGTGGACATTCCAGTTGTTGCATGTGTTTGGACAGATACAAATCAAAGGGGGAGTTATACTCAGTGATTCACCTAATTAGGGTTGAGTAAAGGGGGGCAGTGACATCCCTAGATTTAGACATAGACTCTTTGTTTATAAGCTGTACAATATAGAAGGACTTTCTTACAACATGTGATAGGTCACTGCCCATATAATTTTCCAAATCCCAAACAGCTGGATTAGCTCTTAAGGGCATATTGTCAATGTGATAGTTCCCTGGAGTAGATGACTTCCCAAAGGATAGAATAACGCATTTTTGGCATTTAGTTTCAGTCCTTGATTTTGGCACCAGTTATTTACATGGGAAAAAACTTCCTGCAGGATGGCTAAGTCATTTGGGGATACAATGACCACCCTAGCTTGCAGAGACATTTGATATTGACTTTTACTTCAGAGAGGTAGATGCCAAACAGGGAAGATCCCATCACTGAACCCTGAGGGATGCCACTGCTGACTGTTCTCTTTGTGAAGGTAGCTTTGCTATTTTGATCTGTTGTGTCCCCTCTATGGGGTAGTTGTCAGTCCAACCAGTGATCGATACATCCACAATCCCTTTTTCCCCATCTTTACCCATGGGGTCAGGGTGTCGCTTCAACAGTGAAAACCATCCAGAGCCAGTATTCTTACTACCAGGTAGTGAGTCCTGTCGAGGTTTAGAATGTGGGAGGAAACCTTAACAGATTCTCCAGTTCAAGTCTTATCTGGGGTGCATTCTGTGCAGAGACTGCATGTCCTCTCTGTGTTGTCATGGGTTTTCTCCTGGTGATCAGGTTTCCTCCCAAATGATGATGATGGGGTTTATTTAGCTTTTCTACTATGCCCAAGTGGGGGGTTGTAAACCCTTGGCCAGGTCGGGTTTTACTGTCTGTACCATTTTACCTTCATCCATTGCTTTGCTGACCTTTTCAAAGAAGTCCAGCAGCCAACAAAGAATTAATTTACTGAATCAGTATGAAAATAATTTTCATGAACTGTATAAGCTGATTAGAAAAAAATAAACTATGAAGGTCCTGCAAGTTTTCAGAAAGTTCACTTAAAAGTCATGGGTTACTTTCAAAAGGCATTCAGCCATGCTTACAAAGAAATCTTTTGCCTCTAATATGCTGGGTAGGAAAGAATGTTGGCTGGTTAAATAAAAAAAAAACAAAACAATACTGATAATTGTAAAAATAATGCCGTGTTCAAAAGAAAAGACCCCTAATCCCCATGCAGCTGCTTTTGATTCCTCCTTACAGACACTTTCATAAACAGAAATATTACACTAACATGGAAGATACTCCTGTGTGAATGGAGCACTTTGTATTTCCCTACCCACACTAAAAATGGGACATAGGAAAAAGGGTATGCATTTTACCTTTACAGGCTACTCTGTTAAATTGTTGTTAAGGGCATTAAAATTTGCCATGAAGTGTTACAGAAACAGATTTTTACAGTCTGTGGGGACTAAATGTTTGGATGTGAAATGTATGTACCCGCTTCAGTTCTACTCAGTGTCATTAAAGGAAATTTGCAGTTAGCAAATCTGAATAACTGTACTCCAAATACTGAAAATGAATTTTAAGTTCAAAGTATGCACACACACACATGCACGCACTTGAAAGTTCCTTTAAATGCATTATTTAATCATAGAATTTGAAAGGAAAAATGTAAGTCTTTGGGATTTTAACTCAGGGCCTTCAAATATCTTTGCCTAAAAGAATAGAGAGTACACAGTATGCTAGTGAGTCCTACTTAAAAGGAAAATTGCACCGTTAAAAGGCAGTGATAGCAACACAATTTGCTGAAGGCTCTGCTTTCAAGCCCCATTTAAAGCCCTGTATTTTTCTTTTATATTACAAAACAGTGTAAGAAACTTCTCTGTGTGGATGATTTTCGTAAACTCGTCAAGTCAAAAAGTAATAATTGAAAATATATAATTCTACAGCATTACTAAGTATTCAAAAGTAATCCAAGCAAGGCAGGCAGTCTGTTTCCAGTCGAAAATCCTTTATTAAGTACACAGACAAACGATCAAAGAAATCAAAAGCAAATTTTATTTTACAAGCTTTCACTCAAAGCATGCTTCCTAAGGTGAATCTAAAAGTCATAAAACAAAATTATCTGTCACATAAATTAAAATATTCACTTCTTACGGCCGCTAGTGTTTAAAATGAGCTTCAGATTAATACAAACATTGTTTATTTATTTATTTATTTATTTAACAATGTAATTAGTGGGTGTGTAAGTTGGTTTACATACCCTTTTCAGTCACAACCCCTGGTTTACTTACACTTTTTGAGTCACAATCCCAGATACAAAAGTAAAAGAAAAACAAGTAGAAATGATGAAAGAAATAGGTAAAACTACATTAGAATATTACAAACAAGCATGAATATTTCCAAATTAAAATGTTGAGATTTGCAGACCATTAATATAGTATATACAATATTTATTTATTGATTGACATTTAGGGGCCGCGGTGGTGCAGCAGTAAGCATTGTCGCCTCACAGCAAGATGTTCTCCTGTTCGATTTTCATCTGGAGTGCCTTCTGTGAGGAGTTTGCATGTCCTCCCGCAGTCGATTCACGCTAAAGACGTGCAGGTAGGTGCGAGCATAAATGGGTGTGCCTTCTTTGAAGGTTGGGCTTTGGGTTGGCAACTCGGCACTGTAAAAATCCACTGCCAATAATTAGCGGACCGGAGTTCCACTGTGGTGACCCCTAACCGGGAAAAGCCAAAAGACATTACTTTTATTATTTATTGATTGACATTTGATTACTGGGAAAGTCCGACTGGGTAGAAGCTTATTTTCAGTAGAGGGCTGGGGAGAAAAGCTCCAAATTAATGCAAAACATATTAAAAAAATAATTATACAATCTTCAAAAATAAAACAAAAACAACTGCAGTTTAAAAACTTATAAGAAATTAAAAATGATATAAAAACACTGGTTAAGAATCGATTCACGTTATATGACAATCATTTAATATTTAGAGAAATTTTAGACAGTTTATAAATAAATTAAAGGTGAGTTAGTCTAATACAACCATTTAATACTTAGATAAATGTTAGACAGTTTGTAAATTAATTAAAGGTAAGTTAGTCTAATACAAATACAAACTGTAATTTGGTGTGAGGGAAAAACAGGCTCATGGTGTATTTAGGCAGAAAGTCAGGGAAGAATATAAACAAGAGCGAGACAGAGGGAGATGGTGAATTTATATATGAAGCTTTTCTGTTACTGTCACATTGTGTGGAGAACATAAATATGAGAGCGTTGGTTTAAAGACCAAGTGCAAAGTTTTTTGTTTTTTTTTATAATTCTATCACCTGATGCAATTACTGCACAGCAAGTCAAATGGCATCAGAAATACTTGGTGTAAGCCATCTAACCCTTTCCTGCAATGTCAACAGAATGGTTTAGAGAGAGGTATACCATGTAGAGGATACTGCTGTTCTGGAAGAGTCTCCATCCAATTAGAAGAAAGTTCATCACTGTCCATGTTGAAGTACAACTTGAATCTATGGACAGGAAACTGAAAATTTACACCAGGACTGCCCCACGTACTACTAATAGACAGAGGCAGCTCCTTAATGCTTTCCCCAGTGCATGGGTCCCCTCAAATTATCTATAGTATGATCCTGTTTATTCTCATTAGGGGGAATATATAATTATTTATAATAAATAACTATCAGCCATGGGATTGGTAAGGCCAATGTTTATACAATTGGGGTAGGTTAATTCAAGAATAAAAAGAGAAATTGGCCAGACTTAAAATGGCCCACAAGGGCAGCTATCTTAGTACTTACCTATGAACCTATGTAACTGTCATTATTGACTGACTGCAATTGACAGTTATTTATCAGAAATGCAAAAAACTTTACAAGGGACAGGACAAACCTATAACGCAAAGTCAGGGACAGTTGAGAAGTATGGACAGAAGGCAAAATGAACTGTTTCTCTGTGGAGTTATTACATTTAATAGATGTTAGACACTTCAGTATAACACCGTCTCTATCACACTGTAGTAAGCAGCTGTCTGCTATGGAATGATCACTTCACTGTATCTTCATTTTCACAGATGCACAACCTATTCAAATGTTTTCTTTTCAGCACTAATTTCTTGTATAGCACACAAATGCACTGTGTACTGTAGATCTGTAATTCAAGTGATTCACGCATTAGTAGTTTTCTCCGTAAAATACATTGGTACACAATGATTTATTACTTTTACATATGTTTATTACGCTGTATGCTAAGCCCTATACACCCCACTTTAGAATCTTATCCTGTTCCATCTTACTTTAGTAACCTTTCAGTCGAATGTAGCTGCATTGATTTTTATTTATTGTCTGACTGCATGACTGTGCTGCTTCCTGGTTACTTTATAATCAAATCTGCTGAAGGCTACAGAAAACATGTCAACCCCCTACAGGACTGTTTCCATCCATCCACAACCTCTTCTTCCCATTTTTGCACACGGGATTGGTGTGTCACTTCAACAGTGACAATCATCTAAAGCCAAGGTCCACACCACCTGGTGGCTATCCATGCCATGGTAGCTCTTCCACAACACACACTGACATGCACACTCACACCTATTGCCAGTTTAGAGTTTCTTATCTATCAACTGCATGTCTTTGGAATATGGAAGCAAACTAGACCACCAGGAGGAATCTCATGCAAAGACAGGGAGGACATGCAGGCTCTGCATAGCTGAAAATCGAACTAAGGAACCTCCTGCAGAACTATCCCCCCCCCCCCCCAATGCATCATCAGAAGGTCAGAAGGTGAGTCTGGATGACATGAAACCAGGAAGTAATTGGACAATTGCTCAGCAACATTAAACAGAATTACCAGTTTATTAAACTTAATAAATGTAAATACTTTGAAGTAGCTAAAGCAGAATCTACACATTTTGGAATAGCAAAGGCCATTTTACAAGATGAGGGCATAATTATAACAAAAAGAGAGAGAAATGGTAAAAAAAAACAAAAAAAAAAACTGGTGCTTGATCTTTAGCTAGTTTCATGGAAGCAGGTACACTTGATATCCTGGAACAGACATGCCCTTGGAGTTCTCTTTTAACCTCTGTGGGTAGGTTGTTCCAGAGGTCTGTGCCTAATCTAGATAAAGCTTTTTTTCACCAATTCTCAGGCTTAAAGGGAGGTCTAGCTAATGTGAGACTGCTCTTTGGCTACCTCTTAGGAACATTTTTGTTCACTTAGGGTTAGTTTTGTTCCCGGGAGTGGCCAGTGTCCCATATGTAGTATTTTGAATAATAGGGTGATTATTAGTAGTGTGGCACTACTTGTTATAAGGAGCCAATGCATTTTATGCAGTATGTCACAGTGATGAGAGCTGCTGTCTACCAGGAAAAGCAGATTTACATATCTTTTTCTCAACATTTCAAAGATTTTTGTGTGCTTTGGACAGAATGAAGTGTGATCACAGGTAGGGCAATTCCACCTTACAAAGGAAAACATACTTTGCAATTGCTTTCCAAGCTGAAGGACCTGAGAATACTGCAGTAATGCTAAATAATATTTTATAAGCTTATAGTATGTCCATTAAAACTGATGGAATACCTGGCATTTTAGAATGATTGTTTTTTTCCCTTCCTCATTTGGACATCATCATTGAATATTTTTTTTCAAAAATGTAAGGCATCAGGTCCCTTTCATTTAGCACTTTTATTTTATGTTCTGCAACACATTCTCATTATGACTTTTCTATATATAAATGCTTGTAAAATAATTTCATGTACTCAAGAGAGGTGGTATCTATCTGTTGTATATCTTAAAATACTCAGCATTTGCTCATATGCAATATTTTTATTAAATATAAGGCAAGGCTCCATGCTGATATTATACAAGTAAGTGTTGACCCTAGTTGTTGCTTTTTGTAAATGTACTTAGTTTTAACGTAAGAAAAAAAAAGTCCATAGTACAATGCATGTACTCTAAAAACTCATTATTCTTGTCACCTCTCCAAAATCATAGAAATATTGTCCACAAACTACTTATAAATGCATTTTTCTGCTAAAAAGCATTCTTTAAATCCAAAATAAATAGTTCCCAAACTTAACTTGTCATGGGACTAGTGACACTGTTTCTGTGGACTTACTGTTGTGGAAGTGCTCATGGAACTACCCAACTGAGATGCCGGTTTGCCTATTGAATGAGTATTTTGGTCAGGAATAATAGACCTATCGTTTTGACTGTAATATAGTTATACATTTGTAAGTCATTACCTAGAATTTTAAGATACATAGTGCAATGGGATCCACTTTAGAATGACAAAAACGCAAAGTCTTGAACGCTCAAATGAGCGAATAATCAGAAACTCGCAATTGGTATTTTGGGATTGCAGTACAGTGAAGATCGGAATATTTGCCCTTTCCCTTTCCTCACTGTAGTGCGATCTCAGAGTAGGAATTTAGTGGGGGGTGTGGGGGGCACAGCCCCCCACAATACCAATTCTGACCTGTGTAATGTAATGGAATATATAATAATAATTTACTTCAAATTATATTTAATGATGTGTAATCTGTTGTATGCATGCTGTAAGACTCTGATTTTAGGACAGGATGACAAATTCTGAAAGACAGTAGTGGAAAAATATTTGTGGCATTTACCAATGTTGGCCATTTGGAAGAACTGAAGTTCTGAACTAAAATTGAAACAAACCTTGGAATGTTTGAAGACGGTATGCTAACTGAATTGGTCTTCATAGCATAAATGTGCACAAAGATATATTGTGACATATTTTATGTACTTTTTTCCTACATAGAAAGGTTCACAGCAAAAGCATCTAGCCGCACAAATAACACACAGTGAATTACTATGTTTTTTTTCTTGCCCCAAAGGTTTTGTCAGTATGATGGACTATTATGATATAATAGCATTTCAACTAGAATCCCAGTCGGAAAATACCTGTACGTTTATCGGAAACTACCATGTTTCCTTTTTTCTTTTGCCCTCTCTCTCTTTTAAAAAAAAATATTTCTGATTTTAACTTCTTGTTCAGAAATTCTGGGGTTCCCACAGCATCTTAAATATCCCATGCTCCCAGTATGCACTTTTTGAATAAAGGGCCTATTTTTCTGTACCTCATTAAAACTGATCTAGTATTTTGTATCTACAAATTATTTCATTAAAATCTCAAGTTCTTTGTAAAACTCTTGGTTGAAGGAAGTCACTCTGGATAAAGGAATAGCTTGATTTTACTATATTTGTCTTCATATACTTAGAATGTGCACTGCTGTAATGTTAAGCAACTGTTACTAAAAAGCTGGTGGATTACACATACAAGTACCATAACTTCCCCCTGCTTAGCACTATCAAACTTCTAAATCCAAGTCTAGATCTGATACAGATAGTAAATAAATATTAAAAAAAGTAATATTATTGATGATGTATAATTAATATTATTAGCACTGTTACTGATGTGAAATAAAAGTTGCTCACATATCTTCTTGGGTTTATCTTAAATAACAAAAATACATTTCTGTATACATGCAGTAGAAGGTAATATAATGATGGCAACATGAATAAAAAAAAGAAATATATATAACCATCTTACACTCATCCATAATTATGTTCACAAAAGAGGTTGCCAGAGTGGCAGATTTCTTGGATTAAAAACACATTAATGTAGACAGTGCAGTATATCTCATGTATTTATTTTACATAGAAGTACATAGATCGTTTTTATCTTCTACAATGCATCATTTTATATTCAATTTAGTAATAAATATGGCATTTTGTTTTTTTTTAACTGATTCATATTTAAAGAAGTAATATGATTTTTACAGTTTATATTTCTGGTATTTAATATCTAAATTAGTAGAATATTTAAATGCATTCTTTTGCTCACAACTGGTGGATTCTCATCATATGATCTAGCTTTACAATATTTGAATGATGCCTATTAAAATGAGAACTAGTTTTTCAGATTAATATATAGTCGGTAATATGTACCCTAGTGGTTGTGGTTTTGTCTGCTTTTTAAGAGTATCTACATGGCAGTCTGCATTCATCACATACACAAAGATCAGTTGAAGCTGGGGTTCCAGTAGACAGAAATACTTGCAAAACCAGTGGCTCTACAAATGCCTGCACTAAGGATCTAAATCTACACCAGCAAATAAATAAGACTTGCTGGAGGGCAAGGGTCGTAGCTGAAAGGTCAAAGTACTACTTTTGCTGGTCTTGATAACTGGATGGGTAGACACACATTTACACCAGGATTATCGTGGTGCTGCTCATTTTGGGAGGTGAGCACTATTAAGTCCTTAAAATAGGTGGCTAAAACTTGTGCGTGTCTATTTAAAGGGCTATATTGTTTGGCATCTTATTGTCCCTCTGATTGCTTGCCTAGAATGTTCCTAAATGGCATACAGTGCAGCACATAGTACTCCCAAAATTTAGTGTCCACCATTTGTGTTGAGGACACAGAAAGAATGTGCTTTGTGAAGAAGTGGTACTACAAGTTACTAAAACTGTAATTAAAATCACATGTATGTGACCACATAGGACATCTCTGAAGAGATTGTGGTGCATAGCACTGGCGATGGATGGTTGTGGTTAGAGTAATGTTCAGGATTAAACATGCAGTTCAGCATGTTTCTGAAATACGTGTGTGTACCAAGACAGTCTACTTTGGAGAAGAGACTCATACAGAACAGTACTTTCACAAGTTCTATTTATGTGGGAACACAGTGGGCTCTTTCTACTTAATGTATGTCTGTGACTGGCAACAAACCCTTTGTATGTAATAACTCATCTCTTCCATTTATAAAAAAAAAATCCTTCCCATGTATACACACACACATATATATATATAAATGTGTGTGTGTAGTCATAAATACTGACACACGATCCTGAATGATAATAAATAAATAAATAAATAAAATACTTCACCAAAACCTACATAAACCAAAAAGCACAATCCCTAAACATAACCCCACTGAACTATCCATAAACCACTGGAGTCGCACACAAAACCTATCATAAAAAAAGACAAATGGTCTCAACACACATGCACACAAACACAGAAAAGCAATAGTATACCTGTTAAGGAAAAAAACTGTTTAGAAGAATAGGTGCTGAGTTGGGAGGGATTAGGGATAAAGGATAGGGTTATGGTTAGTACACATGAATAAGGGTTGATACAAAGGGATTCTACCACTAAGGGGGTATTTCTCAATGTAGTTTTACCATATCTTTGAATCATAATTTTTCTGTGTCATGCTAATTGACCAACCCACATTGGGCGATTAGCATCAGTGGAGAAGAAGTCTCTGAATTCCCAGGTCATGATTTCATGATATACGTTACTTACAGATGATATAACTATGGCCTACATACATTAAAATGTGCTTTGCTAGAGCATTTAGAGTTTTTTGCTTTTTAATTTCATATATATGCTCGTATATATGTTCTTTTAAAATATGCTCCATCTTTCCAATATAAAATACCAAGCATTGTTGACATATTGCAGCATATACAACTTCTTTAGATAGACAATTAAATCTGTCTCTCAAAACAATATTGTAATCATGAATGGTTACACTATTACACACTTGAATATGTTTACAAAAACCACAATGACCACATTTGTGCATTCCCCCATTCACAATACTTTTCATGTATGATGGGGCGTTCTATTATGGTTTTTAACGTAGTACCTTTTCTATATATGTTAGCAAATAAAGAACCACAAAAGGAGCCCATAGCTACCCTCTTCTTATGCAGGTAATATCTTCCTGCAAACTCAAAATAATTATTGTTCAATACTACTTCTAGGAGTTGTTCAAATAAGTTAATCTTATATTGCTCGATATTCCTCTCATGGAAAAATTCATAAAACCACTGGATTCCTAGCCCATCTAGAATAACTGTGAACAAATCTTTAACATCAATAGTGACCAACACATCTTCACTAATACATTAAAAATCATTAATTTTTTTCAAAAACTCCTGTGAGTCTTTACATACCTGATTTTCTGTGGCCACAAAATGTTTAAGATGCTCATCAAGAAACTTAGCGCAAGCACTAGTAATTGAATCTCATGCGTCCACTATCGGACCCAATGGGGAGGTCATTAATATCCTTATGTATTTTTTGATATTTAAAAGGCTTAATTAATTGCTTTAATTTGTCTGATAAAGTCTTGCATTTGACAAGATGAAAGTGCTTACAAATTGTTTTTGATGTGTGTGGACATTAAATACTTTTTTACGCCTACACAGTTACCGTTTACCGTGATTTTCCCTGTACTCACATTTTAACAGTTTGTTACTTAAGCATGTAAACTAGCAGCATGTGGGATATATCAAATTTTGTATCCTTATAATTAATCCTAAATCTACAGAAAAAGTTTACAGTGTCCTTTCCTAAGATTAAGTATATTTTGGAAATGTATTAGTTAAACCATTTTGTTTCTTATATCGCAATCGTGTTTTCATATAAATTATTTAAATTGTCTTCAAACAGTTGTTGTGTCTTCAAGCAACCACAATGGTGCAAAGCAATATATACTAACTTGTTAGTGGTGCAGTTATAAAACTGAAAACAAAAAGAATATACCTGATGAGCAATATGTTGGTTAAAAGAATTACTGCTTTTTATAAAGTGAGACAGATTCCAAAAAAACATATGTATGTGGGCCTCTATAATTATTCTGCATATATATATACACAAAATAAGCAGTTCTAATTCAGTTATTTCATAGCTTCCAGTGCTGCTGTCACCAATATTCTTGTTTTTTACTTTCAGTGACATTTAAACTAATCTGTTTCTCAGACCTGGAATAAGGCAATCCAACAATATTAATTTAGCTCAGCCTGCACACTTTAGTTTGAATAAAACATTGTTATGGTACTCCTGTGGTTCCTGATTTTTTGCCACCCTTTTACTGTTTTGGTTTATCAGATCTCAGATTTCCTTGCTTGACCTTTGATGTGTGTATTTCGTTTATTCTGTTAAACTACATTGTTTTTCCAGTAACGATGCTTCTGTTACTTTGTAGTTTTAAGTCATTGTGGTAGTATGCACATATCCTTTATTTTTATGTTTTTATTTGGTATAAATCCAATATCCAGTAATATAAGCATATTTATTTGTTCATGAACAGTCTACTCACCTTTACTGTGACACGTTTGAAGAATCATCCCACTGAAATTTATCTGTATGATATTAATTAGGGTTATAGTCAGTATCAACTTTGCATGACTTTTCTGAGGAAATGTTATCTTTAATGTATTGATCTGTTACGTAAATGTAGCATTCCTGATGCTAATTGTGCTAACTCTTGAAAGCGGTCTCTGGGGTATTGTAGTGAATGATAATAGCCATATCACAGCAGTCTACTTCTGTCCCTTTTGTTTATGATAGAAATGGTACAAAAGTGTCCCACTTTCATCATTCAGCAAAAAATAAAAGTACACTGCTGAACTGAAAAATACAGATATTTGCTGCTATTGTTTAGATAAAAACAGATAAAGATGCTGTTATAGAAGGTTATTCATTAAGTCTCATGTTTATTCTTCACAAAATTCATATTAACTTTTAATTTTTTCACATGAGTCAAATAAAATGTTGAGAATATGTTTATGTCAAAAGCAAAATGAAAAATAGATGCTTGATTAGGCAAGATATAGTTTTGCATACTGTAAATAATAGCTTTATATTTCAAGGGTCTTGCAATGGTATTCTCCCTGTTTGTACTGACAGATAGTTGAAGACAAACTGTGTGCTGATGGAGTTAAGTGATCTTATGGTATGTTTGTATTTGAAAGTTAGTGAATTGTGTCAGGTATCCATGGAAGCCAGATTAATTAACACTACTCTGGCCTTCTCAGGCTAGGGGATGAGTCTTCACCAGGATGTCTGAGAGATGGTGTGTACTGGTACCAAATGGTACAAAGTTGCAGGCCAATAAATCTTAAGCACGGGTTGCCTATGTTCTAAAAAGGCATATTTGTCAAGAGTTCACATGAAGCTCTAAGTGAGAATCACGAGGACATTAAATACTTAAAAAAGTGTTGTTGTGTCTTTCGGCTTTTCCCGGTTAGGGGTCGCCACAGCAGAACTCCTGTCCGCTAATGATTGGCAGTAGATTTTTACGTGCCAAGTTGCCGGCCCTGATGCACAACCTTCAATGAAGGTACGCCCAGTCACACATGTCTCCACACAGAAGATGCTCTAGCTGAGAATCAAACAGGACAACGTCTTACTGTGAGGCAAAAACGCTACCGCAGCACCACCACTGCAGTCTAAATACTTAAAAAGTGTATTATGCATTAAAAGCTATGTTATGTCAAAGTTCTGCATGCATGAAATTGATAAGAAAAGGTATATATGTAGTATTATTTTTCTTTGTTCTTTGAGACTGATTTGAAAATCTTGGTAGGCAGTCTCCTAGCACTGTCTATGGAATAAGCAAGCACTTTGCACATCCTGAAGCGTTATTCTTGATTCAAGACTGAAAGGCAAACCTCTTTGTTATTTATCTGTGAACTTTAACAATGCTTACTTTACAAAATATACATAATAGAGTAAATGTCTGTATCTAAACATAAAGGGTTGAAAGCCACTGTTGTCACAAGGAGCATAATTTTCCTCAAAGTTGGAAATAAAAATATTGGACAGTAAAAATAAGTTGACTGTTCATTAGTGGCTAAATATACTTATAATACATTGGGTTCATTCATTGTCATCAACTACAGGCTGTTAGCAAACCACAATAACAGTGCAGTAAATGTAATGCTTTCAAATTATTTCATTAATATAAATTACAACATTAATGCATTAGTTAAAAACAGATTAACAGTTAACTAGCCAATATTCTGCTTTTTACTACAGATACTACAGGGGTGGAGGTTGGTGTAATGGTTAAGGTACTTACCTTAGAAACACAAGGTGCAGGGTTTGATTCTCATATTGGGTAATTGGCTAGGCTTAAAAATTTGCCCATGAGGGCAGCTAGCCTAGTACTAATCTATGAATAATTGGGTGGGAGGTTGGTATAACGGTTAAGGTGTTTACCTTACAAACACAAGGTAAAGGGTTTGATTCTTCCATGGGGCAAATGGCTAGACTTAAAATGGCCCACAAGGGCAGTTAGCCTAGTACTAATCTATGAACCTATGAACCTATCTATGGCTAGAATCAGTGGTTTGAAGAAGGTTGGGAGCAGGACAGTCAAAGTCTCTCTCGTTTACTCAAATAGTGGTTTAGGCCACCTGTAGGAGCTGGTGCAAGTGGATGGTTGTGACCGATTGCTGCCAATTTACCCATCCTTGGGGGAGTGAGGCAGATCTGGCTCACCACATAAGGTGGCATCAAGTGGGAGCACTGGGTGTCTACACTATGGAGCTTGTGTCTGTCCAGCTCACGCTGCCATGTGAGAGCCCCACTTTGAGCCAGAGCTAATTTCATGCGTGAAGCCACTGTTCACCTCAGATAGGAGTTCTAGTGGAGTTCAGAAGAGCCACCATAGGAAAGGGAAGGGCTGTACTCCACTGGGAGAGAGAGAGAGAGAGAGAGATAGAGAGATAGTATACCACCTCATAGGACTAGCAAACTGGTTCAATCCTTAAAACCTAATTCTCTCCTTGAGCTGATGAATTCATGGGTGATTCTTGGACAGAAATGAATGAGCTATAGGGCTTTCCCCTAGCCTAGCAATTCCCAGCTCGGATGACTAAGGAATGTATAGGCTGATTGGGTACAGGTTTGGTAGCCATCAGGCTCAGTGCTGCAAAGTGTAAGGGATAAAAAAAGACTTGTTAGAAAATGTTAAATATTGCACTGCCTAGGAGGAAAACTGAGTAGAATAAATTGTCTCCTTCGTAATGTCTCTTAAGTAACAATAAACCATGCCAAATGCTGTCAGTATAAGTTTGTACATAGGCAGAGGATTCATATCTAATTTGTCATAAATATTTTTGTCTTTTAACATGTCCATCGTAATTTATTTATAAAAAGAAATTTTGATCACAAACGGCCCCTTTTTAGCCAAAGTAGTTGTAAAATAGTAATATCAAAGTCTGTAAAAGTGTAGCTAGTCTGGACAAACAAAATGGCAGTTTTATCTCATCCTTTGATTCATGGACAGTAGTAAAACTCTAATTTTTGCTATAAATAACACACTTCTAATGGCAAAAGTAAAGTTTTAACAAACTAATGGCGACAATTATGGACAAAACCCTTTTACACAAATTGGAGGGTAGTGACTACATCAGAAAAGATATTGATTCTCTTTAAACAGCTCTCTCTGCTGATATAGGATTTAGAAATCTGTCCTACTATAGCATCAAGTATTATGGAGGCAAAATTAATAGACTTTACAAAGAATGTGAATTAATGAGTACGATACATAAAGAGACTAAGTAAGATTTGTAGTTAAACGTTATAAATGCTGTCAAGTTAGATAACGCTTATTTGTCTCACTGCATTTCTTTAAAGATTGTTCCTATGGGTTTGCGTTTTTACAAAGCACCTATGGGTATTGATATCACTGTTGAAACTAAAAAGGAATTTAATGATTTATTTGATTCCTTTGGTTTTGATTTTATGAAACTTTTAATTAAACACAATGATGCTAAATTATGCAAAACGATAGCTGAAGTTGAAAAGTTGAATCACATTATTACACAGGATTTGGCTTTTTCTCAGTGGGAGAATTTATATTATAAACAGTTTGAGTCAGCAGAGTATAAAGCCAATAAAGCATTTGATAGGAAAAGTAAGAAATTAAACAGGGATATTGAACAATATTCCAGACAGGATATGTACAGATGGGGAAATAGGAATAATGCCTATAAGCATGAAAACATGTATACAGAATGCAATGATGAACAGCGGGACAAGTATAATGGGGATTATGACAATAATGATTTTTTTCCCAAACCCAAGAGGGGGAATGTTCCCAGATGGAAACAAGGGGGTGGATGGAAAAGGAAGTATTTAACGTTGATACTAGCACAGAGAATGTGGATGTTACTGATGTCATTACACAAGATGGGATTGTATATGAATGTGATAATTTTAAAATATTTAATTATTGTAATGTACAACTTAATCCCACACATTTCAGGCTTCTATCTAAAGGCATGAAATTTATTCCCACTACCAATTTTAATATAGTTGACAGTGTGAGTGAGTTAAAACTATATACTAGAAAGTTAAATTTAGCTTTATTATTTGGTAATAGTGTTACAACTACAGAACAGCACTCTACACTTAAGAAAAAAAGTTGTTTTATACCTCCCAATAATATATTGGTACAAGGGTATGAAAAGAAAGTTTCCCGGGAATTATACAAGTATCATAACAAAGCTATTAGTAAAAGAGTTAAGAAAAATCTTACTGAAGATGAATTGCATCTATTAAAAGAGCTGCGGAACAACAGTAGTATATGCATAATGAAACCGGATAAGGGCGGAGGAATTGTACTTTTTGATAATATTTTGTACAGCACTATAATACATGACATCTTACACAATACAGGGAATTATGAAGCAGTCTCTATTAATGAAGTACATACAGCCTACAGGAGAATAGACATGTATTTGGAGGATTTTTTTATGGAACAAAGAATTACTGATGAGTTATACATGGCCACCATTGTAGGCATTCCTAAAGTACATAAAGACATTTTGAATCCTTCCTTCCACCCTATCATTTCAGGTAGCAGGTCTAAAACTTACCCTATCGGGGTAGTGATTGATACATACCTAAAACCAGTATATTCTGAAATAAAACACCTAGTAAAGGATTCCTGGGAATTTCTAAAAAATTTTCCTATTAACATTGATTGTCACAATCTAATATTTTCATCAATTGATGTAGTGGATTTGTTCTCCTGTATTCCCCATGATGACGGGATTACAGCTTTCACCAACAGTATGGTCAAACACACCAAACTAACTTGGGATAAAATACGTTTATTGGCTGAGTTGATGAGTATAGTTTTGGATCACAACTACATATTCTATGAGGGGGAGATGTTTAGGCAGATGAACGGAGTAGCCATGGGGGCAGCTTGTGCCCCCATATATGCCAACATGGTGCTACTCGATTGGGAGGAAACCCATGTTTTCAATAGCAAATACTATGACAATATTGTTTATTATCCCCGTTACCTTGATGACATCTACATTTTATGGAACGGGGACAATGACACATTCATCAACTTTGTTAAATATCTTAACAATAGTAGTAAGTATTTAAAATTTACCTCAGAACATAATAACTATGGAGTGGCCTATTTTGACACTTTAGTTACCTATGATGGGACAAAATTTAAATCAAGAATACACAGGAAGGCCACTTTTACCAACTCATATTTAGATTACAGTAGCAATCATCCAAAATTGCTCAAACATAATATATATAAAGGACAACTGGTTCGTGCACTTAGAATGACATCTGAATATTTGGATATGATTGAAGAGGTTAATTTTATTACCAAGTTGTTTCGTGAAAGAGGGTACGAAGAGAAAATGTTGTTGGATATAAAGAAATATGTAATAGGAGAGTGGGGAAAAAAATATACCCCTATACTTGGGCTTTGTAGTGACACTACAAAGAATGTTGACACTACAAAGAATGTAGATACTTATGAGCAGAACATGACTGAAGAAAAGAACATTCAGAAATATAATAGAGCATGTATTATTGAATACGGCCCACATTCACATGCTGTGAAATTAATAATGGATAGGAATTGGAATTTATTTTTTAGTGAGCCTGATATTATGAACATTTTTGGAAATAAACCTAGGTGTGTATATAAAATGGGTAGGAACTTAAAATGTCTGTTTGAAAGTGGTATTAAGATACAACAAGGGAATGATTCACACACAAAGAAGTGCGGGGCATGCAATCAATGTAGGGACATTTTGGAAGACACAAGTATAACCTTGGATAATATTAATAAAACTATTGTCAGATTTAAGAATGGAAATTGTGGCACCAGTATGCTAATTTATATGGCAAAATGTATGTGCTGCCCTGCATATTACATTGGGAGAACACAAAGACAGTTCAAGAAAAGAATTTATGCTCATGGATATAGTATTAGAACAAATGATACTAAGAATGCTTTATACAGGCACATTAACAAAAGTGGTAAAGAACATTATTTCAAGTTTGCTATTCTAGACATTATTAAGGTGGATCCAAGGGGTGGCAATATAAAGAACTTGTTGGCTTATAAAGAATACTGGTGGCAGTTATATACTGATGCCATGACTCCACCAGGCATCAATGACTATCTATCTGTCAAACCTGTACTAATGTTGAAAAATTAAATATGACAAATATTCTTACTATTTTTAATATTTTTAACATGTATTAACACATTTTATTTATTATAAAAATGCATTTTTACTCTTATACTTATATATATCTGCATATTCATCAGATATTATGCACTTACAGCTTTAAGGCAATTAATTTTGGCGCCATTTTATATTTAAAAAGTCACATCTGAATTTGTTGTTTGTTCTGATGAAGCTCGTGTATAACGAGTGAAAGCGCTTAACTCTCTGTTTTGTTATTTAAAATAAATCTTTTACTGGATTAATTCGTTGATGCAGTGGACTTCCTGTGCTACTATATTGGCGAGTGGTTTATCAGTGTTTTGCTAATCTTGTGCTTGATTTTGGTTTTGGTTTCGCAAAACGCTTGTGTTCAGTTGTGTAAGATTTGTAGCTGGAATGACAAATATCCCCAGAGCAGTCCAAAATTAATGATCTGGAAAACAGATCTTTGAGTAATAGTGCCCATATGATCAAACTAAATGAATTACTTCTAAAGTGTTGAGTTTTTGTGTGCACATTTACTGTAACTTATCAATAGAATTTTTCTTTGTGATAGAATATATATCATTGGAAAATAATCACAAAATCTTACCCTTCACCTTCATGCATTATTGCCAGATTCATACAGCGTGAGAGAATGTAGGTTTCATTAGAGAGTTGATTTCATGTGGTAGCATTCTAAAATAAGGAATGCCTCTCAGCTTGAATGAGGATGAATTTAAGTTAGGATAGGACTGCTGCTCCAGTGCCTTGCTATTGTAAAAAAAAACTATTGACTTTGTTAAATGAAAAAGCTGTGAGAAAAAATATCGAAAGGATGAGTCTGTCAAGCAGACAAGTGAGAAAGGACGGCTGGCCAGTGCATGGTAGGCAGAAACAAACTTCTATAAGCATGTAGTCAGTGGACTCCCATGTGTATGTTGAACTTTTTCAAGTGGTAGATATGATTCATAGTCAGTCTGTATTTATTTATTTATTATAAGTACTGGGTTCCAATGAATGAGGCAGTGTTCTCCTGGTGGACTAAGAACACTTATGTCCATACACATGCTGGTTTGTGAAATGACTGATAAAGATGCTTTTTAGGACAGCTGGATTTGTCATTGCTAATGTGTGAAGAATAGGAAAGCACTGTTTTGTGCCAGATAGCTAAGTAATGGAAGACTGAACACCAGTTAATTCTCAAGTTTAATGTTCTGGATCTGTTTGAATGTTCTGAATGCTAACCAAGTGAAGGCCACTTTTTCAGACACTGGAGTTTTTTTGAAGCATTTAAGTCCTTATTCAGCACAGATGAAAGCACTAAACATTTTTTCAGTAAATTTCTGATATTATACTTTTATAGTTTATTCTGATTTTGAACTTAGTGACCCAGCAGTGTGTATTCATACTTTGTTATAACAATCAATGAAGTGGATTTCAAAACACTCAAGCAGACCCAAAGTTACAAAATGTTAGAGTATATGTGCAGTAAATGAGTCCCTGAAAAGCCAAATTTACAGATTTGAAAACTCATGTCATAGTTTGCACTGGATTTTTTTTCAGGTAGTGGTACTGTATAATTAGTAGCTGAAAGCAAATTTAAGTCCTTAAACAGATTATTTTAAATAAGGAAGATGAGGGATCTAGAAGATAACCTTGTATGTCACTAATGAATAGCACTTTGAATAGATGGATTGCATTTTAATGTATTTTACCACTGCACCAGTCTAAAAGATACTTAAATGGAGGAGTTTTTCCAGGAGAAAGGAGTGGTTAACACTGCAAAAAGTTCCTCATTGGCTCTTTTTGAGAATGAGAGTTGGTGGTACCTTCTCGTCTATTAGATTGGTCACTGAAACAGACTTTCTGGTCTCTGTGCTGGATCCCCATTGCATTGGCATCTAATTCTCTGGCATGAAGATAATGTCCGGGGTATGTGGTTGCCCACGTTTGTGGAACAGCACTCTCTAAGAATAGTCAGTTAAAGATAACACCTTGTCTTCTGACCATGACCTTTGATTTGATGCAAAAATGTAGTGTACTGTAGTCGCATTCGAAAAACTAGTCCAGTTCACTGTTTATCACGTATATGGAATTTTGATGATTGGATAGGTTCAGAAATACTTCCCACATGGATCAGTAGTATGGCCTTTATCAAAAAAAGGATATAAATCTCTAGGTAAAACTGTCTAGCTGATTGACCGATTGAAAACGTGCATAGCAATCACAGTGTTATATTAAACAATTATTGTAAAAAGTGAGGAATATAGCTGCTCACATTAACCACCAGAGGCAGGGATAGGACACTAACAGAAACATGCTAATCCCAGGATATCAGTGAGGGTACCAACCACCTTCATGGCTGCCTGAATGATGGCTGTCCTTTCTAGAATGAATATGCTCAGGGCATGCTGGGAAAGACTTGATTGTTGGCAGGTACAGACGCAAAATTGATATAGAGAAAAGGCATTGTCTTCATACTTTGCACAATGTTGTAAGAATGAATCCTGTTGTGTGTTTTATTTGAAATATTGCCATGGGACTGTTTTCATATTTGGGTACAAAGTATGTTTGAAATACTTAGAAAAATGTTTTCCTTCACTAGTGTGTTTCAACAACACTGTCTATCCTATTTTAAAAATTGCATTCTTTTGCTGGTTAGAAGTTTCATCAGTAACTGTCTTTGTCCAAAATTCAAATGGATTTCTATTCTCGTGTGCTTTTAAAAGTCAAGCTTTTGGGAGTCATTCATGTTTTAATAGATAAAGCACAGCACAAACATTTTTCCTTACCATGAAATATTGTTCATTTTATGGGACACCATTCACACTGACACCTCTTACAGCTTTTACAGTGCTGGCCCATAAACCTTTCCACTATCCAGTTTGCACAAAACCATAATGGTTTCCTCCTTCTATGGAGTACTCTTAAATTAATAACCAATATTCAAATGGGAAGCTATTAAATAATAGACCATTATCTGATCTAATCATCTGGTATACAAAAAGTTGAGAATGATTTATTGAGTACTAGGAATATTGTCTTGGATGACGCTGAGCTAAGTTCTACCTGTTCTATCCCTGAATGCTCATTAGTAAGGACCTATCAGTATTTTATTTCATTTGCTGCACCATGAAAATCCCTTGATGATGTCTGACCAAGTTTTCTTTAGCAGCTTTGACATCTGAACAGGAACATTTTATAGTCACTTAGAAGACATCTTTCCTGAAGTCTAGTCCTATAAACCATAACTTCTCCCACTATTGCTGCTGTTTTCAGACTTTCTATGAACGTTTTGTAGAACTTCCATGATAATTAATCTTCTGCCTTAAGCAGATATGTTTCTGTCACTGCACTATAATATCATCTGAATGGTTTTCATAACTCATTATGATTGCTAAATCTTGATCTTTTATATCTTTCCCATGCCAGCTGTTTATTACACTGAAATGTGTTCCATTCAGTAATATTTGTTCTTTCTATGCTTCACAGTCATTGTTCCCTAACATGAATATTTCTGGAAACACACACACAATTGTTAATGCTGATGTTGCCCTCACCTACCCTTTGCTCTTGATACAAAATATTCTAAGTTGTTTTCATCCATTTTGTAATGGATAGTGAACTGATATGGCAACAGCCTTCTTAGCCATCTGTATATTTCTAATACTAAGTTTGCGGCTGGCATATTGAAAAGATCTGTAGTGACACATGAGGTGGTATTTGCATGAATGCATTTCCATATAAATAGATGAGAAAGTGCTCACAAGCCCAGAACATTTCAATGCATCTTATTTTACTTGTTAGTGGAGATCTACCTGAATACACAACTATTCTGTGATTATGGAATGGTACACCGACATCAGCTTATCAGTGTTTTGTACTACATAGGTAATCTGAGATGCATTGCTGCCTCTGTCATTATGGAATGGTATACCAACATCAGCTCATTAGTGTCTTGCACTGCATAGGTAATCTGAGATGCATTGCTGCCTCTGTCATCGTGGAATGTTAAACCAACATCAGTTTAGCAGTGACTTGCTCCGCATAGGTAATCTGAGATGCATTGATGTCATGTAGTCTGATGACCTGCATGGTGCTGAATCTCCTTAACAACTGATATGCATGATCATGAATTGTTCAAATGAGCATTTTAAACAACGGCTTGGCTGAGTGCCATATCATCCTGCACAAGGCTATGGCGAAGGCTATTAGACCATATAAAGGCACACTCCTGTTCCCAAACAAAAACATAATGCATACACACTCAGAGGTAGGAGCATGTACCTGCACACACACACACACACACACACACACACACACACACACACACACACACACACACACACACACACACACACACACACACACACACACACACACAAAATGTACCTATCCCAGCAGGTCTCTTATAGGGGAAAGTGAGTAGATTAAAGCCTCTACACTCTTCTTTCTTCATCAGATAGTGATGATGACACATTTGCATTTACCTGCACAGACATTGAAATATGAGAACATGAAGACACACAATAGCATCACATACACAGAGATGCAGTCATCCAGTGTCACACCATCCTGCACTCCCAGTCTCCCCATCCATGCCAGTGATCATCTAGTATAAATAGACACATATACCTACCGCCACTCATCTTTAGCAGTCATGCATAGTCAACCGCATGTGTGTCCGCACACACACACACACATATGCACACACAGCTTACCTGGGCTATGCAGGATGGGGATGGTCTGCTTCACCTTCTGCACATTCCCCTATAGGAATGCATAAGTGTAAGATAGCTAATAACTGCATCATTACCTTATGTATTTCATAGGTTCATAGGTCATTACTAGGCTAATGATCACAAGGGACATTTTAAGCCTGGCAGTGCATCCCAAATCTCTCAGTGCTCTGCTCTGGGCATCTATGAATTGTTATAATATGAAGTCTTCTGTGCAAAGTAGTGCACTGACATTTTTAAGGACCTATTTTAATGACTTTCAGCCAAACAATACCGAATTTACAGCAAGACAGTCCAACTCTTTCTGCCCAATAGGGTATAAATTTGTATTGGCTTTTATTCAGTGCCACTATGTTTTCTCTCAGTTGTAGTAGCACTTATCATACACTTCTGGCATGATGCTCAGCTGCTAATACATGTACTATTATGCCATCTCTGTAATTGTTATTCCGCATATAACTTGGTATATTACATTCTGAAACTGTCTGCTGCTAAACTCAACCCAGAATAATTATTTTATGTTCTCTAAATTCTAAGCATGTTGAGAATGTATTGGTGCTTCTGTTGTCTCCAGATAGGTCTCATTGATGACATAGTGAGTTTTATCCAGCTTAGTAAAACATTTTCCTCCAGTTTACTCTATACCTGTGTCATCTTATGACATCTACTGTAGGTATAATATGTTTTCCTTTTGTAGTTCTTTATTGACTTTGTTAAAGGACAATTATGCTCTGAACCCAATATTTCCTTATAGCATAGAGTATTTTCCTCCCTACAGAATTAACTCATTTGTTCTACTTGTTAAAAAGGCACGACTTAGTAGTTTTTGTCCACTTTGTGGCATTTATATTACAGTCGGCTTCTTCATAGCACTCTGCATCAGAGCTGAATGAAATCTCGTGATGCTTTCTTCAGCAATTTGCTTTCCTTGCTCCTGCATCATCTTGTTTATCATAATTAAATGCTTATTGCCAAGGGAAAAAGAACATAGCAAAGTACTGGCAACTTTTGTTTTTATTTCACACCCCCTGGGGTCATAATTGTATCCCAGCTAAACAAAATAACATTTGTGTTGTCTCATTCATAGTTGCATTCTTTCCCTCCCACATGGCCATAAATCTTTTCAGTTTTTTGTAGTCCAAATGTGAAGAAATGTGATTAGCCACTGTGAGCAACTTCACTAATTCACTGAGCTTAGTACCAGAAAATCTGATATTCTTGTTGATTCAGGACAGGAAGATGGGAGGTAGACCGGATCTGAAATTCAAAAAAATCCCCTTATAAAAAAGCTGTTAAGTCTTTATATTTCTGAAAACATTTTATTTTTGGGCAGATTATACAGATCATACAGCCTCCAGTATGAGATGCTTTGCACCATAGTGGCAAGTGAGGAAGTCAAACTCTTCCCCATGTTGTATCTGAGATAACGGAGCCAGTCAAGTCCCATTTCCTGCATGCCACCTCCTTTCAATTCATGTGCTACTAGTTAAACCTGGATAATTTGGAACAAAACTTAGGGCATCTCTTTTTGTCATTGCAACTGTCCTACCATTATTCTTATAGTATATTTTACATTTTTAGATTAATCTACATCCTGTGCATTTAATATTCGTATGTATAGCTTTTCTTTTGGCTAGGTTAGCATACCTGACCCTCTTCTTTTTAAAATATAAAACTGTTCCTTTGTTTTAATGGTTCCTTTGAAATTCTGTTTTAAAATGTGGTTTGATTTTCAAAGGTTTCTCCGAACTGTATACAAATACTTGTCTATGTTGTTTTTAGATGTTGCTTTAGTTTTAACTGTCAAAATATCTGTAATGCTCTTTAGCCTATGGAGAATTTCACCTGTCTGTCCTTTGGTGCCAAAGTCATATCTTCTTTAAATACATTTTCTTCCTTATACATTGAGTGGGTATACACATTCTGTCTTTTTCATCATTAATTCTACAATATTCCGTCAACTACTGCTGTTTTTTTTTTCTTTACCTTGCATTGCTCATTTATACAATGTCTTTTTAGGCATTTTGTCACCTTTATTATATTTTCCTACACTTGTGCATGTGTTTGAGAAGTGGTCCAATTTCTTTTATATTTTATGTGCTTCACCTCTTGCTAAACAAAATCCATAGTGTAGGTAACTACCTGTGTAGTATTTAAACACCATTCTTCTTTCATACGCCATAGTGTTTCTTTCTTTCTCTTTTCAGTGTCTCATATTCTATTGCTTTTGTAATACAGTTAAAATCTTCTTGTTAACTATGTTTCTGCAGTCACTCTCTCCATCCAGCCATACATTCATCCTTAACCCCTTTTTCCCATCTTGTGAGAATTCATAGGATGTAACATAGTCCAGTATATCATTAATGGTGTATCTCAATCTGGGATGTGACATAGTCCAGTATATCATGAATGGCATATCTTAATCTGGGATGTAACATAATCCAGTATATCATTAATGGTGTATCTCAATCTATGATGTAACATAATCCAGTATATCATTAATGGTGTATCTCAATCTATGATGTAACATAATCCAGTATATCATTAATGATGTATCTTAATCTGGGATGCAACATAATCCAGTATATCATTAATGGTGTATCTTAATCTGGGATGTAACATAATCCAGTATATCATTACTGGCATATCTTAATCTGGGATGTAACATAATCCAGTACATCATTAATGGCAAATCTTAATCTGGGATGTAACATTAATCCAGTATATCATTAATGGCATATCTTAATCTGGAATGTAACATAATCCAGTATATCATTAATGGCATATCTTAATATGGGATGTAACATAATCCAGTATATTATTAATGGTGTATCTTAATTTGACAATGCTTTTTGGTGTACCATTCCTGAGGATCCCTTTTTATAATGCATATTTTGGTATCTTGACAGACAGCAGTAACATTACAGAAAACTCCCTATTGTCCCCTGGATCACATCCTTGTACTAAGTGGTGGTCTTCACATTTCACAAATTGTGAACTGGTGAAAAATCTCAACCTGAGTCACAGGTTGACAAGAACAATGTTTGAGCAAATCAACAACAAAACAACTTCTGTATCTCTGTATCTCTCTGTCTGTCTGGCTGACTATTTCATAATCTTGGAAAGCACTCTGTGGTATATCTATCATGTCTTTTTCTTGTTGTTTAAATTTTTAGTATTAAATTATCTAGTCTGACTGTAGTCATGCATTCTAGTTATAGTTTTGCAAATAGAACCTGATCATGAATTTTCATACATGCCAAGCAGAGATAATAGTGGCATTTCCTGAAGCCCTGAAGCCATTTTGAATAATTCAAGTTTTCCAGCCATATATGATTTCTCTAGTCAGAAATCAAGTACATTTTCAAATTTTTTTTCCAGGTAACATGCTCGAAGGCTATAAACTTCAGCACTTTATTCAATAATGGGTTATATTTATGACACATAAAGTGATTTACTGACATTCTTGGATGACCGTTAGAATTGGATGGACAATAAAATATTTTTTCTGACTTTTCTATGTGTATAGTAGTCCAAGTTTAAATTGTTCTCTACCATTGTTTCTAGATCTCTAACAAAGATGTCATTTTTATGATTTAACCAATTATTTTGTAATCAAAATTAATGTCCTTTTTGACAGGTGTCATGGTACTACACTCAAATTACAGCTGATATCATTACTTCTACACCAGATATGTTTTTTTAAAAAACCTCAAACATGTTAAGGTGGTTGTGGTGTTCTAATTATGCTATTATATTATTATGAAACATCAGTGAACAAATAAGGGTGTTTCTACAGAAATGTTAAGATATAGCACATAATGTTCCACTTGGGTGATGTAATACCTGCATGCCTATACTAAGTAAAAATATTGGTTTGGAAATAAAACGTGCAACAGAATGAAAAAAAATTGCACTTAACGCTTAAACACAGGAAGGTATTATCAAAGAAAGATCTGTATACTGTCATGCCATATTTCTAGAAGCCTGTTGCAACTTATAGACTCTAAAAAGGGTCAGCAATAGAGGTTATTAGCACTTAAAAGTGAGTAACAAATGACACTTCTTCCAGGCTCATAGATAGACTATGTGCAAAAAAACAGAGGAAATGTGAGAAGTTAATTAGCAGTCTATGAAGAAAAGCATTAAGATTTAATGTGCAGCCCAAAGGTAGCCGACAGAGTACTTAAATTACTTTATGTGCTGTTATGCCAGCAACACATCCATGCTATAAAATATTAAATAAAATAGTGCCTACTGTTTTACTATGTTAACTTTGATTAGAAAATAAGAAAAGAAGCAAGCTTTCCTGCTCCTATATTTGTCTGGTCTTTTTAATGGCCAAGAAAGTGCAAGAAGCCTCAGATCCTTATTTTATCATAATAAATGTTTATTGGCAATGTGCAACCACATTTTATTTATTATAGTAACTTTCTTAATTCTTTGTGAACTCACTCATTCATCTGTTTTTGTGTAAGTGAATAGTTGCATGGAACCATTTTAGCCATGGGTAAGTGAATTAATGCATGGAACCATTTTAGCCATGGTAAGTAAATTGGTGCATGGAACCATTTTAGCCATGGGTAAGTGAACTGGTGCATGGTACCATTTTAGCCATGCTTAAGTGAATTGGTGCATGGAACTATGTTAGCCATGGGTAAGTGAACTGGTGCATGGAACCATTTTAGCCATGGGTAAGTGAATTGGTGCATGGAACCATTTTAGCCATGGGTAAGTGAATTGGTACATGGAACCATTTTAGCCATGAGTAAGTGAACTGGTGCATGAAACCATTTTAGCCATGGGTAAGTGAATTGGTGCATGGAACTATGTTAGCCATGGGTAAGTGAACTGGTGCATGGAACCATTTTAGCCATGGGTAAGTGAACTGGTGCATGGAACCATTTTAGCCATGGGTAAGTGAATTGGTGCATGGAACCATTTTAGCCATGGGTAAGTGAATTGGTACATGGAACCATTTTAGCCATGGTAAATGAATTGGTGCATGGAACCGTTTCAGCCATGGTAAATGAAATGGTGCATGGAACCACTGTAGCCATAGCCTAGGCATTGAGGGCTAGGTCATGCAGACTCCGCACAGATAGTGAGTATAGATCAGCATTGAACTCCCGATCTTGATGCTGAGAGGCCTGACAGTAACCCTCTGTGCTGCCTTATATTCACTAGTGTCTCAGGTAATAAGCATATTTCTTGACATTCTCCAAATCTCTTCCTAGGAGACAAAAAGTATAAAGCATCACTTGTGCTTGTGGGAAAATAAGCTGATAGGCAGCTATTCCTTGAACACAAGTCAGGGAATTCCAAAAGGGATAACATAATATATGGTAACTTCACTCAGAATAGGAAATGGATACATAAATTATCCATTTAAGAATGTCATACTGACTGTTACTGCTAGAAAAGCAACAGATCTACAGTACTCTGTAAATGCCTTGTTGTGACAAACATTAAATTACTAGGCTTTAAAGTTTCTTAAATTGCCTTGTGGTTTCCCAGTTTACAGCATATAAATGGAACTCTCACAGCATCACATTCTAAACATGTCCAGTTATATTACAAACCCAGCAAAATTTAGTATTTAGAAATTATTTCTCGGGGGGGGGGGGGTCCAAATATAACTTGAGCATTACAGCTGTTTGCAATAAAATTCTGCCCTTTTCTTTCTTACTATTTATATTTTCAGTTATCAGTGCCTTAATTTTTAATAAAATAGCAGATGTGGATCCCCTAACGAGCTCTGTATGGCTGCTTCTCTATGAGTGACAATATTTTTCTGTAATCGTTAAATACCTTCATAATAAAACAGTATAATGCTACAATCAAATAAGTAAGAAAAGTGTAAAAACTATAGAATAAAAGAGAAAGTATAAGCTACACACATGTATGCATACACTCACATCTGATATGAATTCTATACTTCTAAAACTCTCAGCTCTGCCAAACCCAGAAGCCCTGTTAACCATAAAATTTTCATTGCTAGAAGAGGTAACCAAAGCAAAAGGTGTGAGTAAGGAATTTAAAAGTGGCCATTAGAAATGTGTTTCTTTCTTATTAAAAAATCATTGCTAGACTTCATACGTTTGTCTTTAATACCCTTAGGTGATAAACAATCATGGCTACTGTGCTTTAGCAATTGCTTTCAGAAATTTGATGTCTAACTTTGGACTGTGAAAATGCATTCACTATGTTTTCAATTTTTTATTTGTTAAATAAGCATATCTCAGTAATAATTACTAAACATCTCATTCTCTTTTCTTCTATCATCATTTCTGTGTTTCACCCGGGGTTCTATTAGCTGTGAAAAAAGAACAAAAAAGCTTGTATCTCAATAAATGTAGTATGGAAAAGTAATGACATCACATCTTTGCGTATATCACACTCCAAGTGATGACCACCATAGAACTTGCAACCTTTTTGTAGATTAGTGCTATGTTTCTATTCACTTACAAAACTACCTTGATCTCCCTGGTCCTGGCAGTGAATTGCTAATGCTGACTTTAAATCCTTCCTTTTTTACTTGCATATTCAGGATTAATTTGGAGGGGGGGCAAAGTCAAACTAAGCCTCATGCAATGTCTGAGATATATTGGCAGCAAGTTCACTGGAATCCTGAATGCACTCATTCACAATGTCCATTTGCGGATAGGCAAATAAATTTACTTATTTCATTTAGGAAACTATTCCTTTTTAGTAAGTCCTGGTTAAATTCTTAAACCTAGTATTCTGCAGGGACAGAATAAACAAGGACCGGGAAATTTTAGAAACATTTTTTCCCAACCAAACATCTAATGAGGCAATTCATCCTGTTGCAATATTAACCTATTTACTAAAAACTGAAATATATTACAGACCACCAAAAATGCATAATTTAAAGATATCATTGGTATATTGTTATTTGTGCATAATACATTTCAGCTATATGAAAGCACATTGTGCAAAATAAGTATATATTTTTTAACTTATGTGTTTTCTTTAATTTATTCTTGGTTTACAGACACCCAGTAGAGGTTTTCTTCAGTCTCTAGATCTGGTTAATAATCTGCTTATTTTATTTGCAGAAAACAAATCTGGAAGAAATCAGAAATATGCCTAATGTTCTTCAGTCTCCAGATCTGGTTAATAATCTATTCATTTTATTTGCAGAAAATGAACCTGGAGGAAATCAAACAAATATGCCTAATGAGTAGGGCATTCATTTACAGTTCTTAACATTATAAAAAAATTATGAGATGAAATTGGGAATTCTGCCAGTGATTCAATGATTTTTAAGTGTAATTTCTGGTCTTTACCATGTGTTCATTATAATTTTCTAGTATATGCATATATGTTGTGCTTATATAATGAATAGTCAACATGTTAATTGGTTGACACAAAAACATCAACAAAAACACATTAACCATTCACAATATCAACAAAACTACACAGCAGCAGACCGTACAACAAAAAAGAAAAATTTCTTTTTCTGATGTACTACCCATGACTCTTATCACACATTCAGCTCAAATTTGTCCAGATAGTGACAGTGTTATGGAATGGTTTTTCTTTTTCTATGATGAGCTACATGTTAGGGTTAGTGGCAGAGACAGGGATGGGTTTAGTAAACATTATATATATATAGCTATAGATATATATGTATATGGGTATGTGTGCATTCAAAACGTGGTGGCATTGGGTTGTTTTTCTTCCTGGCACAATTGAGGCTCAGCAGCTAGCTGGTGGGGCACCTACAAAACGTGAAAACCAAAACTGAAAAAAGTAATACCACTTAAGTATGGACTACATGATACATGATAAGAACTCACCCATAATTCACTGCTAAAATTTAAATACCATTTCCTTATAAAAAAAAGCAATGAATGCCATTCACTTAAAAATGCGGACAGTGTTGGTAATACAGCAAAAGCAATTTGTCATGCTCAAGGATTACTGTTTGGATGGAGTGTATGTATAATACAGTGTAAAAAGTAAAGGGTGCATTGGGAAAATGTCATGTGCTAAAACAATTGTTCCTCAGCACAAAGAAAAAAAAAATATCAGTAACTCAAATTCAGGAACAGAAAGTCGGGCTTATTTTGGAGTGTGGTGCATTGTAAGGAAACAGATGACATGATGGGAATTATAAAAGTAAATTTGAACAAATATAGCACATTTTAATAACATTCAAAATAAAGCATATATCTTTCCACTGCAGACACTGGTGAAGAGCAAAGTAGTTTAAATGTCTGTTAACTTGCCGCTCCTGTTTCTTTTTCAAAGAACTTTTAACAGCTCCTGGATTGCAATGTTAGATGTTCTTCATATTGATCACTGCTGCAGTAGTCTTAGCTGTATGGGTTATATCCTGCCATGGATATTATGGACGGCCAGCTTCTAAAGGTTCAGGGCACGTTCCACATGCTCAAACCATCTGGCAGCTTGAATTGAGCTGACAAAAAGACAAGTTTGGGTGAGAAACCCTCCAACACTTTACTGCAGCTGAAGAGTGCAAACTTCTGAGGTTTTGAGGATTGACGGTCAGCTTGTGCGTTCCTTAGCTGGGTGGATAAGTTCCCTTTGGGGGAAAAAACCTTCAAGGGAAAACCACTCTTGTTGGTCTTGGAAGAGGGAGCAGGGAAGGTCTCCCTGTTGTGTCACAATACTATGCCCATCCCTGGGGAAGCAGTAGCTGCCATTAATTACATGACTGACCCCATTTTTCCTGTTAAAAGATACAGAAAACCAAACAGTTATCTACTCCATCTCAAATTTCTTTGGATCGGAATAGTTTAGTGGGATTGGCTCAAAGTTTGATTCAGGCTTTTGATCTTTCTTGTAGTGTAGTTTCTGGTAAAAGAAAGACATATGCTTTCTTCCCTAAAACGATTCTGAATCTGAACAGGAAGATGTAGGAATGGATTCAGGGTTTTGTCCTCAAACTCAAATGGGAGTTCATTTTCTGATTCTCCTTGTGTGTGTGTGTGTGTGGGGGGGGTTCCTTCTCTAAGGCTATTGCTAGAGTGCCCCAGTGTTTTCAGTAGGAGAACACTGAGGTTTCTCAGTCAGTCAGAAAATACTGAGTTGTTAACAGAAATATTTCCCAAAACCTATACCCATTCCTCCTGTCATGTCTGATTAAGTGGATGTGTGTCGTACTGTCTATAATTTTCCTTATAGTCAGCTAGCTGTGCCTAAAAAGGCAAATAGGATGTATAATGTACCTCCGTCTTTTAGATTGTTATATACTATTCCCAAACCTGGCCCAGTAGCTGTAGTCTTATTTGACTCTGCTGCTAAGTACTTAGTTAATTCCAGTCCTGCTCTTTCTAATAAGGATGGGAAAATTATTGACAAGTATGGGGAAAAAGCATATACTTCTGCAACTTTAAATCAGAATTTTAAATGGTCAGGGTCATACATTAAAGTTTATTTTGATATATTGTCAACATAGGAATGTTTTATGTAAAGCTTCCTTCTGTGAATTAAAATCTGCTTTAAATAACTTTGTTTCTTCTGTTGCACAGATCACTAATCATTGTTTACAGTATGTGTATGACTGTTAATACTTCTTCCAGGGCTGTTGCCACTGGTACTGTTTTAAGGAGGTCTACATGACTGCATTCCCAAAACCTCCCAGCTGATGATAAAAATGAGATTTTAAATTCTCCCTTAGATAGAGATCAAGTATTTGCCCCTCTGCTGCAGAGGTGATCAAAAAGTGTGATGAAAGCGGAAGCTGATCCATGAAATCTCTTACGATTTTTCATACATTTTCTAAATTGTTTAAGGTTTTTTCTTTCTTCTCATCTAATTTCAGCAAAAAACATAATAAGCAGCTCAAAAGATAAATGGATGTTTAAGAAGAAGCAAGGAGGCTCCAAATGGAAGTCTTAAACTTCCAAAACTAAGGGCACTCCAACAAGTCTGAATAACTATTCAAGAGGTCCTGTGACCCCCTTCCACCCTGGCTGTTTTTCTCTTCCAGAAAGACTGAACCCCCATTTTTCTCTTTGGAAATAGATTGTTTCAGACAAATGGGTTCAGGAAATAATTCATTAGAATACAAGTGGCAGTGGGAGAAAATTCCTCCTTCCCAGGGTTCATCCCTTATCCTGCAGATCAGACTGTTTTGTTTCCATCTGTTCTTCATCACTTGCTGTCCTAAGGAGGGATACAATCAATTCCTTCTTCCCAGGTGGAGAAGAGGTTTTATTCAAGGATGCTCCTAGTCCTAAATAAAGAAAATGCTTGGAGACGAGTTCTGGATCTTTCTTTCCTAAATATGCTTTGTGCCCAAATTTAAAATGATGTCACTACACAACCTGCTATGGCTTCTTCCTCTTTCAAGTTTCCTGGTGACACTAGATTTAAAAGATGAGTATCCTTACATTCTTCTTCATTCAGACTATAGGGGTTTCTTTAAGTTTTTTTTTTTCTGTCTGGATCACATTATCAGTTTTCTGCCTTACCCTTTGGACTATCCACTGCATCAAGAGTTTCCACAAAGTGTCTAGCTCCAGTTATTGCTCATTGCAGGCTACAGGGTATCCACATTTTCCCATATTTTATAACTTGCTTATCTTTTGCAGAGTCTTTTTCAAAAATGTCAGGTGTCTTTCTCTCTCGTGGGTGAGAGATCTGTTACACAAACTGGGATTCCAAATGAACATAAAAAGTCTTTCTTGACTCCCTCAGTCAGGATTTCTTCTTGGGATGTCAACTAGTCACCTCAGTTTAAGGAGTGTTTCTAACACAGGAAAAAAAATATCATTATTTAGATCTGTTTCTTAGGTTTTTGAAATAGACTTCAGTCACTGTGAGGGAATCCCTCAGGATTTGGGTCTCAGGATTTTGGGTCTTAAGGCATCTATGATTCTCATGATACCCCTGGTGAGATTCCATATGAGAAAGATATAGTGGTATATGAAATCTCTTTTGTCCCAGCAAAAACACACTTTATCTTTTCAGATACCACTACTGGGGTTTATCAGAAAAAAATCACTTGGTGGAGACAACAGATGTCCTTAAATCAAAGTCTTTCATTCTCCCACCCTGCTCCAAAGCAGTCAGTTACCACAGATGCTTCAGACTTTGTTTGGGGAGCAGTTTCAGGAGAGTGGACAGTGCAGGGGGTGTGGTACATGAAGGACAGATGCAAGGACATAAATACCAAGGATATGTTTGCCCTGAACAAGGCACTCAATTTGCTGAGCCATATTTGGTGCCCAGGACCTCTTCAAGTGGTTGCAGACAATACCAAAGTGAAGTGGTACATCAGCAAGCAAAGGGGAAACAGGTTTTACCCCTTTGGAGACTAGCCATGTTAGCTTGAGATATACCTTCACAGCACAGTCTCACTTTACAGGCATCCTACATTCTGTCAGAGCAAATCTGTGTGGCAGACAAGCTGCGCAGGATTAGGGATGACCCTCATGAATGGAAACTAGACCTGGAGTTCCTCCAAGATTTAATCCATCTGTTGGGAGTTCCTCAAGTAGATCCTTTTCCTCCTCTCTGAAAAATTAACTGGCAAAATTATTTTCCAGGAACTCCATACAAGAAGGCCTTTAAGACAGTTGCCTTTTCTTTTCTTTCCTTTGGATGGGAATATTCTTATATGCCTTTCCACTAATAACCATGGTACTTCTGAAGATTCAGAAGAAATCCCATAAGATCATTGTGGTGACTCCCTTCTGACCAAGGAAACTGTTTCTCTCTTCTTTTGGAAATGACCAGGGGCAATTACTACAAATGTCCTGACAGAATGGATCTACTCATACAAGAACAGTGGTGTTTGATACACCTTGACATCAGTCATCACCATTTGACTGCCTGGATGATAGGGTCTTAATTCCTTTTAGGCACCTGTTTTCTGAAGATGTGAAGCGGGTACTAATGGAGGCAAGAAAGCCTGCTACTAGAAAATCATATTTTAGCAAATGGATAATGTTTTCTAGTTGGTACCAACAACAGAACCAGCACCCATTCAAGGCTAGTTGTTCTCTGGTTTTATAATATTCATCTGAGTTACTCTCATATGACCTTTCTCATTCCTCTATAAAGGTTAATTTATTGGCCATTTCAGCAGGTCTGCTCATGGATCCTCCTCTTTCAAGCAGTCACATGTCAAAATGTTCTTGAAAAGAGTTTTGCATAGGAGAAGTCTATGTAAACCTGTATCCCCTCCTCGGGATCTTAATTTTGTGTTACAGAAACTGATGAAACTTGCTCCATTTGAACCAGCTGATCTGTCTGACTTCAGGTTCTTAACATGGAAAATAGTTTTGTTGATTGCTCTGACCTCTGCAGAAAGAGTATCTGAGTTGCAAGCTCTTATGGTGTGTCAGCCCTACCTTATTTTTCACAAGGACAGAGTTTCTCTGAGAACTAATCCATTTACAGCTAAAGTGGTATCCAAGTTTACTTTAAGCCATACTAACCATCTCTCCATTTTCTTTTCTGAACCTAAAAATGAGTGCGAAGGGACAACTTGGGTACTACCTTGCCAGAACCGAATCTTTCAGATATTAAAACAATTGTTAATTTCTCGTGAAGGTAAGAAGAAGGGACAAATGGTTTCTAATCAGACTATTTCCAAATGGTTGTCTAAGGCCATTACCTTTTGTTATACTCCCCAATACAGATCTATTCCAGGAAAGGTCGAGGTCCACTCTACAAAGACCTTGGTTTCTTCTCTGGCTATTTGGAAAGGGTTGAAATCTAGACGTATTCTGGAAGCTGCTACATGGTCCTCTGTACATACTTTTACAAAGCATTATAAGCTGGATTCCTTCTCTAGGCTTAAATCATGCTTTGCTAGGATTATTCTCTTGGGGAGTCCTGGGTCCTTCTCCTTTCACCCCCCGAAACATAGATCTACCCATATAGCTAAGGCCTCTGCAGCATTGATCAATATGAAGAACATGGTACAGTTGTGTAAGTTGAACTTACCATAACAGTAGATGTTTGAATGATTACTGCTGCAGTAGCCACTCCCACCCTCTATCCCCCTTTTCTTTGTATCAGGGTGTGGACATTTATTTTTTGTTATTCTTAGCCTTGTACTTTCAGGGCTCAGCTTCCATCTCATTGATGACAGGAAAGTTCTGAAGATCTTCATACCCAAACTTGACTTTAGGCAGCGCAGCTCAAGCTGCCTGACAGTTTGGTTGCATGGAAGGTGCCCTGAAGCTTTGAAAGATGGCCAACTGTTATATCCTTGGTCAAATATAACCCACATAGCTGTGGCTACTGCAGCTGTGAACATTCAAAAATCTGTTATGGTAAATTCATCTTACACAACTGTACTTGTAGGAAGGAAGCTCACTGCATGGTTTAAAGGTTATCTTATACTTGAAGGAAGGAAGCTCACTGCATGGTTAAAAGGTTACTTTATACTTGTAGGAAGGCAGTTCAGTGCATGGTTATAAGGTTACTTTATACTTGTAGAATGGAGCTCACTGCATTGATAATAGGTTACTTTATACTTGTAGGAAGGAAGCTCACTGCATGGTTAAAAGGTTATCTTATACTTGTAGGAAGGAGGCTCACTACATGGTTAAAATGTCACTTTATGCTTGTAGGAAAGAAGCTCACTGCATGGTTAATAGCTTACTTTATGCTTGGAAGTAAGCTCACTGCATAGATAAAAGCTTACTTTATACTTGTAGATGGGAGCTCACTGCATGGTTAAAAGGTTACTTTATACTTTTAGGAAGGAAGCTCACTGCATGGTTAAAAGGTTACTTTATACTTGGAAGTAAGCTCACTGCATGGTTAAAAGGTTACTTTATACTTGTAGGAAGGAAGCTCACTGCATGGTTAAAAGTTTACTTTATACTTGTAGGAAGGAAGCTCACTGCATGGTTAAAAGGTTATCTTATACTTGTAGGAAGGAAGCTCACTTCATAGTTAAAAGGTTTCTTTATAATTGTAGGAAGGAAGCTCCCTGCATGGTTAAAAGTTTACTTTATACTTGTAGGAAGGAAGCTCACTGCATGGTTAAAAGGTTTCTTTATATTTGCAAGATAGGAGCTCACTACATGGATAAAAGGTTACTTTACACTTGTAGGAAGGAAGCTCACTGCATGGTTAAAAGGTTACTTTATACTTGTAGGAAGGAAGCTCACTGCATGGTTAAAAGGTTACTTTATACTTGTAGAAAGGAAGCTCACTGCATGGTTAAAAAGTTACTTTACACTTGTAAGAAGGAAGCTCAGTGCATGGTTAAAATGTTTCTTTAACTCACTGCATGGATAAAAGGTTACTTTATACTTGTAGGAAGGAAGCTCACTGCATGGTTAAAAGGTTACTTTATACTTGTAGGAAGAAAGCTCACTACATGGTTAAAAGGTTACTTTATACTTGTAGGAAGGAAGCTCACTGCATGGTTAAAAAGTTACTTTACACTTGTAAGAAGGAAGCTCAGTGCACGGTTAAAAGGTTACTTTATACTTGCAGGAAGGAAGCTCAGTGCATGGTTAAAAGGTTACTTTATACTTGTAGATAGGTGCTCACTGCTTGGATAAAATGTTACTTTATACTTGTAGGAAGGAAGCTCACTGCATGGTTAAAAGGTTACTTTATACTTGTAAGAAGGAAGCTCAGTGCATGGTTAAAAGGTTACTTTATACTTATAGATAGGAGCTCACTGCATGGACAAAAGGTTACTTTATACTTATAGGAAGGAAGCTCACTGCATGGTTAAAAGGTTACTTTATACTTGTAGGAAGGAAGCTCAGTGCACGGTTAAAAGGTTACTTTATACTTGCAGGAAGGAAGCTCAGTGCATGGTTAAAAGGTTACTTTATACTTGTAGATAGGTGCTCACTGCTTGGATAAATGGTTACTTTATAATTGTAAGAAGGAAGCTCACTGCATGGTTAAAAAGTTACTTTATACTTGTAAGAAGGAAGCTCAGTGCATGGTTAAAAGGTTACTTTATACTTATAGATAGGAGCTCACTGCATGGACAAAAGGTTACTTTATACTTGTAGGAAGGAAGCTCACTGCATGGTTAAAGGTTACTTTATACTTGTAGGAAGGAAGCTCACTGCATGGTTAAAAGGTTACTTTATACTTGTAGATAGGAGCTCACTGCATGGATAAAAGGTTACTTTATACTTGTAGGAAGGAAGCTCACTGCATGGTTAAAAGGTTACTTTATACTTGTAGGAAGGAAGCTCACTGCATGGTTAAAAGGTTACTTTATACTTGTAGGAAGGACAACCAATGCATGGTTAAAAGGTTACTTTATACTTGTAGGAAGGAAGCTCACTGCATGGTTAAAAGCTTACTTTATACTTGTAGGAAGGAAGCTCAGTGCATTGTTAAAAGGTTACTTTATACTTGTAGATAGGAGCTCACTGCATGGATAAAAGGTTACTTTATACTTGTAGGAAGGAAGCTCACTGCATGGTTAAAAGGTTACTTTATACTTGTAGGAAGGAAGCTCACTGCATGGTTAAAAGATTATCTTATACTTGTAGGAAGGAAGCTCACTGCATGGCTAAAAGGTTACTTTATAATTGTATGAAGGAAGCTCACTGCATGGTTAAAAGGTTACTTTATACTTGTAGGAAGGAAGCTCAGTGCATGGTTAAAAGGTTACTTTATACTTGTAGATAGGAGCTCACAGCATGGATAAAATGTTAATTTATACTTGTAGGAAGGAAGCTCACTGCATGGTTAAAAGGTTATCTTATACTTGTAGGAAGGAAGCTCACTGCATGGTTAAAAGGATACTTTACACTTGTAGGAACGAAGCTCACCGCATGGTTAAAATGATACTTTATACTTGTAAGAAGGAAGCTCAGTGCATGGTTAAAATGTTACCTTATACTCATAGATAGGAGCTCACTGCATGGATAAAAGGTTCCTTTATACTTGTAGGAAGGAAGCTCACTGCATGGTTAAAAGGTTACTTTATACTTGTAGGAAGGAAGCTCACTGCATGGTTAAAAGGTTACTTTATACTTGTAGGAAGGAAGCTCACTGCATGGTTAAAAGGTTACTTTATACTTGTAGGAAGAAAGCTCCCTGCATGGTTAAAAGGTTACTTTATGGTTAATATGTTACTTTATACTTGTAGGAAGGAAGCTCACAGCATGGTTAAAAGGTGACTTCATACATGTAGGAAGAAAGATCCCTGCATGGTTAAAAGGTTACTTTAGACTTGTAGAAAGAAAGCTCACTGCATGGTTAAAAGGTTACTTTATACTTGTTGGAAGGAAGCTCACTGCATGGTTTAAAGGTTACTTTATACTTGTAGGAAGGAAGTTCACTGCATGGTTAAAAGGTTACTTTATACTTGTAGGAATTAGGCTCACTGCATGGTTAAAAGGTTACTTAATATTTGTAGGAAGGAAGCTCACTGCATGGTTAAAAGGTTACTTTATACTTGCTGGAAGGAAGCTCACTGCATGGTTAAAAGGTTACTTTATACTTGTAGGAAGGAAGCTCAGTGCATGGTTAAAAGGTTACTTTATACTTGTAAATAGGAGCTCACTGCATGGATAAAAGGTTACATTATACTTGTAGGAAGGAAGCCCACTGCATGGTTAACATGTTACTTTATACTTGTAGGAAGGAAGCTCACTGCATGGTTAAAAGGTTACTTTATACTTGTAGGAAGGAAGCTCACTGCATGGTTAAAAGGTTACTTTGTACTTGCAAGATAGGAGCTCACTACATGTATAAAAGCTTACTTTATACTTGTACGAAGGAAACTCACTGCATGGTTAAAAGGTTACTTTATACTTGTAGGAAGGAAGCTCACTGCATGGTTAAAAGGTTACTTTATACATGTAGGGAGGAAGCTCACTGCATGGTTAAAAGGTTACTTTATACTTGTAGGAAGGAAGCTCACTGCATGGTTAAAAGTTTACTTTATACTTGTAGGAAGGAAGCTCACTGCATGGTTAAAAGGTTACTTTATACTTGTAGAAAGGAAGCTCACTTCATGGTTAAAAGGTTTTTTTATAATTGTGGGAAGGAAGCTCCCTGCATGGTTAAAAGTTTACTTTATACTTGTAGGAAGGAAGCTCGCTGCATGGTTAAAAGGTTTCTTTATATTTGCAAGATAGGAGCTCACTACATGGATAAAAGGTTACTTTACACTTGTAGGAAGGAAGCTCACTGCATGGTTAAAAGGTTAATTTATACTTGTAGGAAGAAAGCTCACTGCATGGTTAAATGGCTACTTATACTTGTAGAAAGGAAGCTCACTGCATGGTTAAAAGGTTATCTTATACTTGTAGGAAGCAAGCTCACTGCATGGTTAAAGGGTTACTTTATACTTGTAGGAAGGAAACTTACTGCATGTTTAAAGTGTTACTTTATACTTGTAAGAAGGAATCTCAGTGCATGGTTAATT